>NW_006239171.1:812017-820754 GCF_000226075.1 Solanum tuberosum
ATGGTTGCAGCATTGGTAGCAGGAGTGGAGATTAACTTTGCCCGCGTGCTGCTGGCAGAGATTCACGAGAAGGCATTCAAGACCTCCACTACTTACCCCTTTCCATGTCTAATTTTTCAATTGTGCAGGGCCTCTGGAGTGCCGATTTGGCATTGTGACAAGTTTGTCCACCCTACCGGGGTATTGGTTATAGGCCTCATTCGAGATGAGGCAAATGTAGCGGCACCTCGCAGAGAGCCCCAGGTTGAGGTACCTCCTTTGGGTGCTGATCTTGCAGACACAGTGGGGCAGGCACAGGGCGGTGACCCTAGTATACCAGATCACACCACGACTGTCCCGGCCTCCTCTTCTCAGGCAGCTAGTATGGCTCCTAGCTCTTCCCGGTCCACACCACAATTAGGAGCTACTGTTGTCCTATTGGCCAGAGTACAGAAATTAGAGGCTCAGATGGCCACACTATTGCATCACATCTAGACGTGGATGCAAAAGTCGATAGCCGAGTCCGAGGCTAGAATGGAGCGAATGATGGAGGGGATGATGGACCGGAAGGTCCAGGCTATTAATAAGCATCTTGATGCCTTTGAAATGTGAGTCCTCGAGCGATCAGCCCCGGCCATAGATCTATCTGCTTTGCAGGCTGAATTAGCCAGTCTCTGGACAGACGTTGATGCCATTCTTGCCGCCCCTTCAGTTGAGCCTCAGGTTGCACCTACTGTACTGGCTGATGATCCAGTGTTGGATGTTTTATTCAGTGGGACCGCCGAGGAGGGGCTTGAGCCTACACCCGCCAAAGGTAAGCGGCACCGTTCTCGTCGCACTGAGGAGGAGAAAGCTCAAAAGAGACAGCGTAGGCAGGAGAAGGAGGCTAGGAGGGCTTTAATTTTAGATGAAGAGTTGGGCCAGCAAAGGGTGCGTGAGAGAGTTGCAGGGGCATCGAGCTCTGCCCCAGTTGTAGAGGTCCAGCCTATTTTGAGGGACGTTGTGAGCACCAATGATGGTGCGGTGAGATTGATAGAGAGAACTACTGAGGGTGCTATGATTGATGATGTGGGCACTACTGAGGGTGCCCCACGATTGTTCCAGCGGGCTCCGGGAAACCGGATCCCCCTGCTTGTTGATGATCGCCGACGCTTTGCACCACAGGTTTGCTTCACCCAATCCATTCTCTTTTACTGTTTTTGTATGCATTGGGGACAATTGCATCTATTTTTGTTGGGGGTGGGGTAAATCGATTGTAAGTGATAGGGTGAAGTCTGAATAACCCAACTCATGAATCCTCTCTTGGGGTTTTCTTGCCTATGTTCTTTTACCCCAAGTGACTGTTTAATTTTTGTTGAACCGGCATGTCTTAGGATCGTATGTGTAGAAGCATGATAAAGAAAGAAGCATGATGACTTGTAAAAAATGATACTCGTCAGATTTTGGGATGTACGCTAGAATTTGTAGGCTACGATTAGTTGAATGTGTTGGCTCTGAGTATGACATAATAACGAATGGCCAAAAGCCTAAGTTGAGGGTGGCTAACGTACAAAGTAACTTCAATCTTGGCCCTGACCCGACATCGGGTATTGTGCACCTCAACTAACGGAAAGTCCATAAGTTGAGGGTGGCTATGAAAGAGGAAACTGAAAGAAAAATGGATATGAAAAGAGTGATGTTGGAAAAAAAAGAGGAAAGGATGTGACTTGTTGAAACCTAAAAGTAAAAAGAGCTACAAAGTCTAAAGTCACATCTGTGGTTGAAGAAAATTAAGGGAAAGAAGGTAAAACGATAGGATGACAAAAATCGAGCAAAGAGAGGTTGAAAGCCCAGTGTAATGTCAAGGAGGGCAGAAAGTCACTAAGCAGTACCCAAATGTACCACACCTGACCTTGAGCCTACGTTACAAGCCAAAAAAGTCCTATAGTGATCCTAGAGTCTAGTTTGGAGAGTCTAAGCAGTGAAAATAAGGGCAAGCTTATGGCATTGAGCACTAACTGTATTTGAAATTACTTTTGAGCGTGAGCTTGATAAACCTTGTAACATGAATGACATTCATTTTTTTTTTAAAAGGGGATTTCGTTTGAAGTGAGGGCACTAGTTACATCGTCAAAAATTTGGTACCTTGGTGATAGTGAGACGGTGTATGTTGTGTGTCAGTTGGTCAATCTGTGTCATGATGTGATCCACATGAGTTGGCTTGTCGAGTCTAAGAGAACGAATTTTGTACCCGAAAAAAAGGGGGGGTAGAAAGCATTGTGATTGCTTGGGCGTGAAATGCTTGCTTAAACGAATTTTGTACCCGAAAAGAGGGGGGGATAGAGAGCCATGTGATTGCTTGGGCTTGAAATGCTTGCTTCTATACAAATGTCGTTTAGAGTCTTAGTGCGTCGCTTGAGGACAAACAACGAATTTAAGTTGAGGGTGTTGATATACCGTGAGTTTACGGTATTTCTAATACATTTCACTTACAAGTTGTGTGTGTCTAGGGCCTTTTTGTATTGGTTTTTATGTGTTTTTATGATATTTTGCAGGAAAGATGTTCAGGCGCGGAAGTATAGAGACAGCTGAAAGAAATGCAAAAACAGGGCATTCACGGAGGTGATCTACGGACCATAGGTCCATTGACGGTCCGTAGGTGATGACCGTAGATCAGCAGGCAAGGTATGGAAGACAAATCAGGGAAATCTGACCAAGTGTGGAACCACGGTGACCATTGAAGGTCAAGTGTGGAGCTACGGAAGGGACTGACGGACCATAGATCGATCTACGGTCCATACTGCAATTCTGTCGTTTGCTTCAGAAGAGCTGATTTTTGGAAGCTGAAATATTTTCGAAGTCCTGACTGACGGAAGGGACTTACGGACCGTAGATCCATCGACGGGCCGTAAGTCAGTCGGAGATTAGTTTGCAACCCTAGCAATTATTGATTTCCCAAGTGCGTTTTGAAGATTTTGATTTTGCAATTCAAGTAAAATTTCTGGGTTTATTATTCTCTCTACGTAAGTTCATGATTTCTTCATCTAATAGTATGAATTGTGTTCTTGCTATTATGGGTAACTAAACTTCACAACTAGGGTTGTGGGATGCATGAGCGATTAACAAAGTATGAATAGTACATAAGTAATTCTTGAATAGTGTTTTGCATGCATTGATAATTCTTTCGTTTAAAAGTCTTTTTAATGAGTACATGCGTTAGAACTCGCCTTGTTGCTACTTGCCGGATCAAGGAGGTAATCAACAAGAAAAGAATTATCAACATAGATTTAGTGTGATACTATCTAATAGGCTAGTGTCGATTGGTGCGAAGTAATAACTAAGCCAAACATCGATTATGATGTCTAATATGAGGTAAAGGTAAGGGTTAGTAAATTATACACACGTAGCCGGATCAAGGTGTGGGGTGAAATTCTCTAGATGCCGGATCAAGGATTTAGAGATACCTAACTTATCACTTTGCATGTAATACACTAGGACATGATTGCTATTACTAGGATTACTGCGTTATGAGCTGGAACACGTATACCCTAGTTAATTCTCTCATCTTTGATAACAACAAAAATTGACTTTTGTTTACTGATTACTTACTGAATTCGTACAATTTGTTTTTATAAATCCCCCTTTTGATTACCTGTTTCTGGAAGTAATTTGACTAATTGAATATAATTGTTGGTTAAAGTAAAGCCTAAACCATTTTCCTCGTGGGATCGATCCCAACCTACAAGTTGGGTTCTTTACTTGATAACGATCGCTTATGCTTCTTTAGGGAGGTGTAATTTGAGCATGACAATTTTCACAAGTTGGCATGTCAATTTTAGTAAAAGAACCCAAATGCCCTTCTTTTGTCAATCTATTCATTTGATCTTGCCCTATGTGATCTAATCTTGCGTTTCATGTAATAACATCAATATCATTGTTACTTGAATAACATGCCATTACACAATGATCAATATAATAGTCATAAGTTAAAGGATGAGAAAATACATAAAATCCCCCCTGAACTTGGCAGCAAAACTTACTTTTACACTTTAACTTTACGGGTAATTATTTACCCCCCTAATCTCTTTTCAAGTGAATTTAATATCACCCTAAAATTATAATACCAGTTTCACGATGGCAAGTGCATTCCACAAGCGCCATGTTATTGATATGTCTGCGCCACATCATTGCCACATCAGCGCCACGTAGAACATTATTTATTTATTTTTTGTTTCTTTTTATTTATTCTCAACTTTAGTAAGAAAAAAAATTTCAAAAAATGAGATCCATGTTCCTCAACTCAGTCACGATTGCAATTGAACAAATTCGATCACAATTGAAAGATCGATCCAAAATGTCAAAATCATTCTCACAAAAACACATTCAATTTTTAAGACACATTATTAAGACAATAAATAATGATTGAAAGTTTAATTTGAATTGAAGAAATTATAGATTTTTCATTAAAAAGAGCTTCAAGTTCATCACATTCAAACACTACCATAAACAATAATTTTGAAGCAAGAACAGTTGTTGGCTTTTCTATTTTTTTTCCTATTCATCACACTTTTACGGATCAAAAGGAAATGGAGGTGGGGTGAAGGTATTCCAAAGAAAGCGAAAGAAGATGGAAAGTTCAACGAAGAAGAAGAAGAAGAAGAAAAGGGTGATGCAATGGTGGTTGAGGCGGCAGATTCGAAGAGAAAGAAAGAGGGTGAGGTTTCTAAGAGGAGAAATAGGGTCAAAATGGGGGTTTCGAAGAAGGAGAAATCAAAGAGGTGGGGATGGTGGTTAAGGGCGAGAGGGGTGGTGGGGTGTGAGGAAGATGAAGGAAAACAAGATTATTTTGCTAAAAATAAAAAAATGGGGCCCATTTATTATTTTTCTCTTTAATTTTTGCTATTTACGTGCAGTAAATTTTTTGACTTGCCACGTCAGCTGTTTGGGTGCATTTAAATTCACTTGAAAAGAGTTAAGGGGGTAAATAATTACCCGTAAAGTTAAAGTACTAAACTAAGTTTCGCTGTCAAGTTCAGGGGGGATTTTATGTATTTTCCCTTAAAGGATTACAATCTAAAACGATAAAATGATCATAGTGAAGTCCAAAATCATATAAAATATTATTTAGAGTTATTCTAACACCATTTCGACTAAAAAATAAATCAAAACCAACGTCTAAAAGAATAGACACAAATACTAAATTTTGTTATATTTATGGAGCATATAGAATGTCATGCAACATCAAGGAACAACCACCACACAAGTCCACTTCGCAAGTGCCTATCTCTTTGATTTCTAGTTTAGCATTATTTTCTACGTAGATCCACCTTGATTTATATGAAACATGACTAAACTCTACAAACGCTTTTCTATCTCGACTCACGTGATCGGTGGATCTTGTGTCTACAATCCACATAGGATAAGATTCAGTTAGTAAAGAAGTGCTAGAAACATATGTATCACTTAGAGATGCGTTTAGAAATGATATCTTTTTCGGCTCAATACATTCACGAGAAAAATACCCCAGCACTTGGCAATTGTAGCACTTCATTTTACTGTTGTCTCTCTTCTTAAAAAAAACAATTTCCTTTCTTGGAATTTGGCTTCTTATTTTTCTTAGAGGGTCCTTCTCCAGTCTCTTTGTATTTTCTATTTCTTTTCCAATTCTTGTTGCGCTTGAAGCCTGAAGATTTTGTATCACTTGCCTCTGCCACAAAGGCATTAGAAGCAGATTTAGAAGCAACTAAGACGCTCATCTTCAAGTTCAACATTACAGGAAACATCAAAAAAAAATTGATGTAATCATTATGGGTCAAGTTAACCTTCAAATGTTCCCAATTATTTGGAAGAGATCGAATCACTTCTTGAACTTGTTGCTCATCTAAAAAGAACATGACCATCACTCTTGAGTTGAATTATCATATTTGACATCACCCTAAGGTGTTGTTTGATATTTTGATTATGATGCTTCTTGTAAGTGTCAAATTTGATAGTCAAATGTCGGAGGCGTGTCAAAGTCGTACCCCTATACATTCCTCATAGATGTGTCCACATCATATGAGCTATAGGGAATTCCTCACATTCATGTATGAGGTCATTAACCATAGAACTAATTATTATTCCACCTGCAGTGAAATTAGCCTTTCTCCAAGCTTTATAAGCTTCAAGATCCCTTCTGTATTGTGCAGTGTTACCCTTTTCTGGGTGATTCAAAATATGATTTATATCTTCGAGAGCATTGTGCTCTTTCAGTACATATCATATTTTGAGACTCTAGATGTCGTAATTGTCACCATTCAATTTTTCACCTTTATTTAAGTCACCAATGATACTTTTTGATGCATGTGACATACACATTCAAGCAAATTCATTCTCATAAAGGTTTCATATTTAAAGTAAAATTGAAAACACACGTAAGCATTTAATCATCATCTATCAACTAAAAATTCAATCAAAATTAAAAACTAATTTTTTAATTTGTATACCAATATATTTAAGATTTTAATAACAAGAATTTTTAAGTCTTATAACATAAATTGAAAAAAAAACTACATACTTTATATATTGAAATGCAAATAAGCAGTAACAAATTACTAGTCGTCTAAAGACTACAATCCTCCCACAAGTCTTCAAGACAACAAATATACACCCTAAAAGGCTGACTAGGTCAAATATCATGATAAACATCTGTTAAGTAATCTAAGGCTCTCCAATCTGAAATTTCAACAAAATCAGCCACTTCAACAAACTTTGATTCAATAAAGTGAATAAAATCACACGCTGAAATATTAGGGGACATCTTCAAAGACTTAAACTCCTTAAAATTCTTTTTTCCTTTCCTTCGAATAGCTCTCTAATTCCTTAACAGATTTTTGTTGCCCTCGAAACACTAATCCATACGATTTCACGCCCTCAAAAATATGCATATGGCGACGTGCTCTTCTACATTGTCTATTTGTTCGACTTCGAAAGATTCCACTTAGAGTATTTCGAGTTTCTTCCTGTTCAGTTATGTCTGAAATAGGAATAAGGAAATAATAAGAATGGTTGAACCATTCAATGTGACAATATATGTCTAAGAAAAAAAATTAAAGAAGCATAAGGACTAAACGAACTTATTGAGACCATTTTAATGCACATAACTAAACTAATAATCTAGTCAAAATAATTGGTCAATATTCTTTATTAAATAAAGAAGATAACTCATGGCTCTTTTTTTATATATAAAAAATGTAATTATCAAAATCAAAAATATTTTTTTTTCTTGACCGCACAAAATTAAATTATAGATCTACCATAGTCATAAATAATTTTCCTCAAATATTAAAGTAAGAGGTACTATTAATAATCCAACTTCAAGTAACAAGTTTTTGTATACAAAAAAACTTGTACAACCTACTGCAAATTTATTTCAATAGAAAGCAAAATTAATAGTGACTACTCTTTCATATGAATAAATATATAATTTATGGTAGATGATGCTCTTTCTAAGAAGTAAAGTATCAATAATGCTTGACTTTGTCTTTATTTATAAAACAATAAAAATAATACTAATACTTTTCGAGGAACAACTTTAGAAGAAATTAGGGAAAATAGTCTTTTTCAAAACCCATAAATAACATTACTCAATTCTTTTTAAAAAAATAAAAATAAAAAACGGGGCAGCCTTGACTTTTGGACCTTATTTACTACAAGTAGGTCTTATATCATCTCAAGAAGCAAAACAAAACATCTTCATTGAGAGAGAAAAAATCCCTCCCAGTCCCTACAATCTTTTTCCTATCTTAGAGAACAGTAGATAACATCATATATGTTGAAAAAAAATTATCAACCCTTTTTTCAGAAAGAATCTGATTTATAACTTGAATTGTTTCTACTTCTCGGGAAACTCATGAAAGAAAAAAATAAAATAAACCCCAAATTCGTGGGGCTCAGATAGCGTATCTGATTCAAAATCAAAAATCACAATATTGGGTTCTAATTTTCAATCTATATTTGTTCTCCTAAACTTTCTAAAAAGTGAGTAACATGTACTCTATCATTTATTTAAACAATCTTCTTGCACGAAATTTGAGAGATATTATTAACAACTATCTATTAACAACAAATTACAAGAAAAAAAATTCATGGCTTTGACACCATTGTTAGATATATAGAGCAAAATTGATGAGTTGAGCAGGGGCGGAGCCACGTAGGCTCCAGGGTGTCCAATTGGACACCCTTCGTCGAAAAATTATACTATATATACACGTAAAATTTTGACTTTATATTGGTATATATAGAATTTGGACCCCCTAAAATAACAAACAGATGCGCAGTGGAGTTGGCAATTGCCCGCGCAATCCTACTCTTTGTACCGGTTCGATTCCCCGCAGGGTTATTTTCTTTTTCTGTAATTATTTTGACTTCTTGAATTCAAATAAGTAAATAAATATGCGTAATTTTAACATAAAAGTTCAGTAGCTTGGTGGTTGATAGTATCATGAATGGCTCCAGGGGGCAGGGGACCCAAGTTCGAATCCCTCCTCTACTAACTAATTTTTTTCAATTAAAATTGAATTATTTCCTTAAATTTTAATACATTTTCCTTATGGAATAAGATTTCCTTAAATTTTAATACTTTTCCCTTATGGAATAAGGTTTTCTTTCTCTATAAATAGGACACTCATTTACCCAAACTATATCACAATATTATTAAGAATAGAATCTCAATAATTCTCTCTCTGTTTTTTCTTCTCGTTCTCTTATTTTATAACAAAAATAACCAACTTAATATTTT
>NW_006239171.1:822686-827429 GCF_000226075.1 Solanum tuberosum
CTTGAATTTAATACTTTTTCTTGTGGATTTTTTTCAATTAAAATTGAATTATTTCCTTAAATTTTAATACCTTTTCCTTGTAGAATAAGATTTCCTTGAATTTAATTGGATTTTTTTCAATTAAAATTGAATTATTTCCTTAAATTTTAATACCTTTTCCTTATGGAATAAGATTTCCTTAAATTTTAATACTTTTCCCTTATGGAATAAGGTTTTCTTTCTCTATAAATAGTAGACTCATTTACCCAAATATCACAATATTATTAAGAATAGAATCTCAATAATTCTCTCTCTGTTTTTTCTTCTCGTTCTCTTATTTTATAACAAAAATAACCAACTTAATATTTTTGTTTCAAGTTTCAATAGTTATGAGGAATTATTATAATAGAGTACCAAAAAAAGTTTGACTTCTCTAAGTCAACCAAATAAAGAAACAACGGTAGATCAATTAGAGATGTTGTCACATTCTTCTCAAAAACAAAGCATTGATTTAAATACTCTAAAATTGACTTGCAAAATCGAATTAATGCTGAGTTTTTAGACGGTTGTATAGTGCCTTATGTAGAAAAGAAAGTATTTCGTACTATTTCTAATGAGTCTATTATAAAAACGTTTCAGGATATGAAACCTCGTCGAGTACAATTGTAATAATATATTTAAATTATGTTTTCAATAGTAGTTTATTTTCTTTATGTTAGTTTTGAATTATACACTTGTAATTCTATTAAAAATATTCCTATATTTAATTAAATATTGCTTAACTTGATTATTTGTTTTGGTAATTTAAATCGTCGTTTTTTTAAAAAAATTAACTATTAAAAGTTTTGGACACCCTTCATTAAATTCCTGGCTACGCCACTGGAGTTGAGTACCTTATATTTGTAGCGAAAGTCGTTGATTTTGCTACTTTAACATGATTTCTCCAAAGTCCCTCTTTGAATCACTGGGAAATAAAGTTTGATTCACAAACTAAATGTCTATCTTCAGACAAAAAGTTTTTTTTCATCTGGTTTGTGTTATCTTTTTTTGTTGTTTTTTACGTTTTCTTCCTATTTTGTAAAGGAATAAATCCTTTTATCAAGAGGGGTTAGTTTTTCAGTTTAATAACTATCCCCCCCCCCTTTTCAAATAAGATATAATTAATTCTAATCTCTTCTCTGACAACTTCTTGGATCAGGTCGGATTAGATCGGGTCGGGTCGGTCCACATGAGCAATCCACAACCTAAAACTTACATCATGAGTATGATCTTGAATCTTGAACTTGTTATTAACTTATACTTCAGTTCAAGGGCTTTTGGTCTTGTTATTAACTTATACTTGAGTTCAAGGGCTTTTAGTCTTGTTGTTGAACTTGAGTGTTTGAATTCGTGAACTTGTAGCTTATAGAGAAACTGTGGCGTTTGATCCACGAGCTCTCTCTGCTTCTTGTTAGAATTCTGGTTGTGATTTCTAAATTAAGAAGACCACTATTTATTGTTGTAGAATAGATAAATTGTGATTAAAACATGCTTTCTTCGGCCCATGAGATTTTGGTGACATGGTGAGGGAGTATTGATGAAGACAAGTTTCCTTCGTCCAATAAGGTTTGAGTGACATAGCAATATTTAATTGGTCGGAACACGTCACTTGTACACATGACACATTTCTCTTGGCCTTTTGATTGGGATAAAAATGTCATGTCATTTTGACAAATGGCATGATCCTATTGAATTTTTTGTTTGACTTGAAATGTCACATCATTTGACATGTGACATCAAACTAGGCCTCGGAGATGAGATGACATTGCTTGCAAAGTGGGCTCATAATTTGTAGCCCAAATTCATGAACTAGTCCTAGTCCAATGTAATTAGACTGTAATTAAATCTATATTTATTGGATTTAAATCATTAATCTAATTATATTAATCCACAAAATTTATTTGGACTACTATATCAGAAATTTACTATAATTCAAATCATTTTCTGGTTTGTAAAAGGGTCTAAAATACTCTCGAAGTATTGGAAATGATACAAAATTACCCCTCATCCACCCATTGGCTCCAAAATACCATTGTCATTTTTCTTTGGGTCCAAATTTGACCAGTTTTTTTTTAAAGATTTCCATTTAAATTATTTATTTTTAAAAAAATACATGGCGTTCAATCATTGGTTATAATTTAATTAATTAATATAATTTACAAACTCACCTATTACCTATCTATTATTAATTAAACCCGCCCAAAATTCGACCCAATTAATATTGTCAAAAGTTCTATGTTGGCAGATCATCATCATCTCCCTCATCAAAGCAAGAGTGACTAGGTTGTTAGAATAGAAAATTAAGTCAAATCTAATATAGCTGAAAATATACAGAGAAGAGACGCGTAATGGAGTAATTAAGCAATGATTTTAACAGGTGTTGGAAACAAAGGGAGACGGATTTTGTTTAATAGATAGACAATTATAATTTGGAGCGGGTCACGAGTGTATTAATTGGATCGGATTTGAATTTAAAAAAATGTTCAAATAATGATAAGCAAATAAATTCACAAATAAGATATTTAGGACTGAAATTAATCGTTGAAATAAAATATTCAAAACAAAATCATCTGTGAGAAGTGTCAAATACATTACTGAACTTTGTGAGATGGATCATATATCCCTATATGAATTTTGTTTTAATAAAAAATTAAAATAAATAAATTTTATAAAGCTCAAATAATATGTTAGAAATCGACACATTATAAAAATTATTTCAATTTTTTTATATTTAAATATTATTTAAAATTATTCCAATAACGACATTTAAAACTCAAAACACTTTAGACATGGTGAATATCAATACATTATAAAAATAATATAGTTCATATGTATTGACCCAGATTAATAGCAACTCAAGAGAATCATGTACCAATGTTGCAGTTTCACGTTCATGTGTTATGCCTATTTGATAACTTGAGAATGACCACATATATTTATTAATTATTAATATAACCTCTAATTAAGTAACTTTATTAATTAATATATTTTAAATAAATTTAAATCATGTATTTAAATAATTTTAATAATAATTGCTTAAGTTATATCAAATCAAGAATTATACATTGTATATGTATTTGTAATTATTTGTTTGTTTAAGTTATATACTCTTCAATCTTGATAATTAAAGTTAATAGAATTTATTGATTATATAATTAAAAATATGCTTACATAAAGTTAATATATATATATATATATATATATATATATATAATTATATTCTTATTTTCTTCTTAAAATAAAAGCGTACACATTGTATGAACGGTCTATTAGTCATGATAGAATTGTATATAAATTTATTCGCTGATTATATTTAAAGAAAAATTAATTGTAAATTTGAAAATTCATACTTACTTCAATTTACTAAATTGTGTAATACCAAGTAATTAGTATAATTTTTAACTGGAGAATAATCTACTTATATCTATTATTAATGTAACACCCCAGAAATTTTTTGAGCTGAGACTTGAACCGTCCTTCGTTGTGAGTAAGATTTTACTAAGGAATTTAAAATTTCTTAAGTATTAAGGTCAGGTCACTAGATGTAGCACCTTGAGTTACAAAAAGAACTAAATTGGACATAGCAAAAATCTGAAATTTTGCAAGTTAAGCTAAGTATGAGTTTTGGGTTGACTTTAAACGACCATAACTCCAAGCTCAGGATGAGTTAGGTGTGCTACCAGATACCGTAGGAAATACCTCTGAATTATCTTTCCAACGCCACCGAGTTTTCTCAGTTTCGATATCGTATGAGGGAGATATGTCCTTTCGAAGTTGGGCTGTCTAGATAAGGAAAGTCAAAACCGGATTTTAGAGGGGTATTTTGGTCTTTTCCTTACCCAATCAGATTTAGTTCGTTTTCAGTAATATTTTAGGGGTCTAATATAATTAGGTTCAGTTTTATAATCCTAGTTTACGCCTAGGGTTTTAGTTGAGAGTTCAATAAGATAAAAGAAGAAGAGAAAAGAGGAGAAAAGATAAAGGATCGAAGCGTTCGTCGAAATTCTTGAGAGTTGTTGCGGGTTGTCTCCATGGGTTTGATTCCTAAGAGGTATGTAAGCTTCCATAGAGTTGGGTTTGTTCACCCACAAGCCAAACATGTTATTTTCTAGTGCAAATTTCATTCTTGAAGTTGAAAGATTTGAGTTCTTAATGAGTTCTTGTTAGGTGTTCTTGAAGTTCATTCTAAATCTTGTTGTGTTGGGTTTTGATGATTTTCTTGAGATTAAGTGAGTGTTTATAGGGCTGTATTGAATAGATTAGAGTGTACTTATGTTAATTAATCGAAACCAAGTGATTGGGGAAGAAACCATTTGATTCTAGGCGAAATATGGTGAGAAAACAAGCAAAGAATTTCGTTGGATTTTCTGGGTTGGGGCCTGGCGTGATGCGCCAGCCAGAGCGCCCCAAACCCTCCCCTGAAGTTTAGGGGCTGGCGCCCCATGCCACCCATAGCGCCAGGGTCGCCTGCCCCATCCAGTTTGTCGTCGGTTTCCCCGTTTGAGTTCGTTTAAAGTGCACCTTCACTCCTCTTCAATTCTAACTACTCTAAGCTACTTCTAAACACCTAAAATCATTCCTAACATGATCAAAACCTTGAATTCATAAATCAAATTCAAGGTAGAGTTGAGAGTCAAGTTTGAGAGTTCTTTCAAACCTTTTTTATAAGGTCCCTTAGAGTCTTTTTGAGGAGTCTTCTACAATTACTAGTAACTTGTTTCAAGA
>NW_006239171.1:827776-828978 GCF_000226075.1 Solanum tuberosum
ATCCTTGAGTCTTTGAGTTGAGTAGTTCATGCTCATAATTCCATATGAACCCTCTGAGTTGAGCATTCTTGAAATGAGTAGTATCATTGAAGTTCCTGAGTTCCATGTATTTGAGTTCTATCTATGGTTTTTGAAAACCTTGCATTGAGTCGTTCATGTCCATAATTCGGCATGAACCATAGTTTAAGAAGTCTTTTACAAATGTTTAAACTTTGTTTTAAGACTTAAAGCTTTGAGTTCAGTAAAGAGTAAAGAGTAAAGTTTGAAGTCCTTTTCTTCAAAAGTATATGGGGACTAAGTATTCCCAAAGAGTTTATAAATGTTTTCACATTTAAATAAGAACGGAAACTGAGATTTCCAAAGAGCTTTCGGGCTAGTTTTCAGAAAAGAGTAATCGCTTTCTAAATGAAGCAAGAGAGGAAACTGAGATTTCCAAGATAGTCTTTGAGCTAAGTTTTTAAGCAATTATCTCAAATCAACAGAAAGAAATATGTTTTTAAAACATAAGAGCTAGTATATTTTGGGAGTAGTATTGAGCACCGAATTGGGGGCGAGCATGAGTTCAGATAACTCACGTCTCCATAAAACCATGTAGCCACCATGGGTAGAAAAGGGTCATAATCCACTAAGTTAAGTTAAGGTCCTATATTGATGGCAACGTATAGGATGGTCCTTGGCAGTGTGAGGTAAAGTGTTGTATCATCACTATAGCTCTTAAGTGATGGTTGTCGGTTAGAGAAACTCCCCACAGAAGTTATTGTATTCTTATATACACAGTTATTTGTATTTTTACATACATTTCATAGTTATGTTGTATCCTTGTATACACACAGAGTTGACATCATGTTCTTAAACAGTTTGTTTCTTTTATATTGCACTTGTTTTAAATTGCTTTATATTGAAATGAGTTCAGTCATATTGAGTTGAGTATCTAGAGTTGAGTATCTAGAGTCAAGTATCATATCTTTGAGTTGAGTATCTAGAGTTGAGTATCTAGAGTCGAGTATCATATCTTTGAGTTGAGTATCTAATCTCTGAGTTGAGTATCTTATCCTTGAGTACTTCTGAGTTGAGTAAGTTGAGTAAGTTGAGTAGTTTTGAGTATCCTTGAGTATTCCTTGAGTTGAGTAAGTTTGAGAAGAGGTAAGTATGTTTCCTTTTATCACATTTCAAGCTTATGTTATGCTTTAGAATTCCCCTTA
>NW_006239171.1:829133-839278 GCF_000226075.1 Solanum tuberosum
GAGTTCGAGTTAGCTATGGTGAGCCTCCTTGCTTTCGGAGGATTTAATTTACCTTTCAGTTATATCAGTTGTTAGGATGTCGTGGGTCTTGTCCCGACTTCCATCTTTATCAGTTAGAGGCTTCATAGATAGTCAGTATAGTTGAGAAGTCTGTATTATTCATTTATTTTATTAAATGTTTTAAAGACTTAAGTGCCTATTTTATGGCGAGTTGAATATATTATTTTTATTCTAAGTTGTTCATTGAGTTAAAGTTTTGAAAAGTTGAGTTTATTTGAATTTTATTCAGTTTTAAGCTTTTGCATGCTTAAGTTAGTCTTCCGCTTGTAGTCAGCCAGGATGGGGGTTCGCTTGGGGACAAACAATGGTTCTTAAGTGCCGACCACGTCCAGAGTGTAGACTCGGGTCATGACAATTAACATGAATTTTAATTGTCTCATTCGGTAGAAAATTCTATATTAAGTGAAAATAATTTTAAAAAAATAGATATCCTAATTATGTTATACTTTATTTACATACATTCAACATATTGTAATTTAATATATAGCATCTTGAAAACAGTATATTCAGTTGAATTTGAATATTCTAATAATAAGATCGAATCAATTCCTATTCGAAAAGAGGATTTCCATTCAGCCATGGATGCAAAATCAGCGAGTGAAATAGGTTTTGGTAAGTCAGCCCGTCGTCATCTTATGTTGAATGAGCATCGTCGTCCCCAGCACTTCCTCATCCTCTAGAGGAGTGGAGGAGACTTCTTTGTCCTTCTTGTTTTGACTTTTGCTCTGACTTCTTCTCATCTAAGCATTTGCTTCGGCCTACAAAAGCTCGGACGAGCGGGGAATATCATAAACTAAAATACATCTATTTTAAAGTATTATAATTGATAATTAGGAATTGAAGGATCTTTTATTTATTTGTTTTGAAACATCCTTGTAATTAGTATTACTAGAGTAACTGAATTTTTTATTCATGGTTAAAATTAGTGAAATAATTTTACCGATTTCTATATATATATTAATTCTTGTTTGGAATGGTTATAGTATAAAAAGAATTAAGTATAACTTACATAAATTCCATAGTCTAAGAACCTAAATTACATTCTATCCCTACTCTTTTTCAATTTACAAAAATCTCTCAAAATCAGTGTTATCCGGATACATAGCAAAGAAGCCGGATACATTAAATCTGATACATTAAAATAAAATTAGTTACACTTTTAAAGGAAAGAGAATATTGAATTGAATATGAGTTCCCCAAATCACGCTAATCTAGTTGATTACAATCTCTTCCAAATCTTAACAAATTCAATCAAATCAAAATTCAATTTTTCTTCGCTCAATTTTTTTGCAATCACGTCGAGCGGCATTAGCCAAGGATGCCAACAAAACCAACAAAAAGATAGCTGAAGAGAAATCAAAATAAAGAATTGTGGTGGTCCATCTTCCAAAGATGATGAAATATAGGTGGCTAACTCCGAAAGTTCATAATGAAAACTCCAGAAACAAAAATCAGCATAGAAGGAAGTTGAGATATTGACCAAATTTGCTCCACTCACGGGGTTCTCCATCTAATTGAACTTTCTGTTGAACATGTCTTCATGTTGGTTCAATATCTATGTTTATATTTGTGTTTTCAAGACGCAGGAGTTTGATCTACCCACCTTTGTCATTAGGGACTTTCTTCAGCAAAAAAAGATCTGACATTTAGGTATCTGAAAAAAATATGAGTCTGAATTTGTAATGTATAAAACAGATCAAAACTTTAATTTCATAGTTAAATAGATCTGACAATCACAGGTATAAAATTACATATATTGTGTTGTTAATTCGATTTTTGATGTGTGTTTTTGAGATGACTATATTAATCGCAATATATTAGTATTTATGTATCTTGTATAAATTGATAAGTATTATATTCCTATTAATTAGATACTTTAAATAAGTAAATTTTGCACGTAAAGTGTTTGCTTAGAGTTTGACACATTACTGTGTGATACATGTAGTATTAATTTAAATTATTGTATCATGACCAAATATTTAGCATGCTACATTACTATTTTTGTATCTTATTGTGTTACTTTACAACAAATTACATGTGTATATATATATATATAAGTTAGTTGTTTGATTGCTTGTGATAGATACATAGAAATAATTGTTTTATAGAATGTATCACTAATTTTTTTAATGTTAACAGGTTGTTGCATTATCTGAGTATTTTTATTCAATCTATAATTCTGGAAGAAGATACATTGTTTGACTTGAAAGATAAATATGCAAATGTGGAAGATTTCAAGTTAAATGTGGAAGATTTCAAGTTGATAAGATACATTTTTTATATAATGTATCATTTTGTAGTTGATAATAATGTATCTGATACAATAAGGTTGTAAAAGAAGGGTGTATGTAAGCTGAAATAAAGTGTATCTATAAATGTATCATTTTGTAGTTGATAATAATGTATTTGATACAATAAAATTATCAGCTTTTATGTATTTATGTATCATGCCCATAAAATTGTTCATGATACATTACTATTTATAACGTTAACTTTAGTGTAAATAGATCTAATAATGAAAGATATAGAATTACATGTATTGTGTTGTCTAGTCAATTTTTTAAGTTATGATCTCGAGATGGATATATTACTCATGATACATTACTATTTCTAAAATATTAAGTAGATTGATAAATACTATAATATTTTTAAAAAACTCTTCCATTTATTCCAAAAAATTCTCAATTTTTGAATTAAACTTGTCGACAAATTGTACTAATAATGAATCAACAACTAACTACACCTAAGTTATCAAGTATATGTACATGAATAAATGAACAATCAAGTTATAGAGTACATTGATGTTTCAGTAAAGAGACCGGAACTAATAGATTCAATAATTTTTTAAGATGAAAAAACTAAAAAAAAAAAAAAAAAGTTAAAAGGAATCGAAAATTGAAGTAATGAAAAGAAAATCTACCTCTTGAATAACTTGAAATCATTAATTGGAAAGGGAAAAGATTTGATATTCAAAAATGAATTAATAGAGGTAACTGTGGAGAGATTTGTGGCGTGAAAAAAGGAAGGAAAATCATAGGTATTAGATTTCAAATTAATGTATCCGGAAAAGGAGATGATAGGAAAAGAAGGGATTTTTGATATTTTTTGAAATGGTAGGGAAAATAAGAAAATATGGTAATAAATGATGTGTAGTTAGGTAATTTATCCAAAAATTAATGTGTTATTCATGGCATAGTTATAAATGTCTTATCATAAAAAAAAAATTGATAATATCTAAGTTTAAAAATTACATTATTTTTTTTCTGTTGAAAAATATCCATTATATAGAATAATTGTATTTAGTTGATTATATTTAAAGAAAATTCAATTATAATTTTTTTGAAATCTGCGGTTAATTACTATATTTTACTAAATTTATATTACAAAATAATTAAATGTAATCTTAAGTAGATAAAATAATCATTTGTAGTTATTATTAATGAGAAATTTAACTGTCTTCTTCAATAAAGAAATTCATTTTAAGCGGAAAAAAATAAATTCAAAGGTATGCATTGATACATTATGAACATAATTGAGTTTGGGGGAGGGGTAGAGAAGGGAGTGTATGTTATGTATATGTAGAACATATTTTTTGTGGTATAGTAATGAAAAAGATATTAATATATAAAAATGAAATTACAAAATATTTTTTAACTAAAGCGTACAATTTTTTTTATTAACTAAACAATATTTAAAAATAAATTGAATGAACTATACACACACAAAATATATAGACAAAAACACTTTTCATTTCCCTTGGCAGCCAAAGAGTTTATATCAAAGACTTTTTTACATTTCTGGCCAATTTTTTCTCCCAATTTAACATTACTCTAATAATAAGAGGGAAAATCCTTTTGGCCATAAAAAGGAAAAATCTTTTTGGCCAGAATGATATTTTTTTCTATGTTATTTTACCTTTTCAAACATTTTTATCTTTTTAACTTTAATACCTTTTAACTAAAAAATGGAAAAAAGATCATTTTATTTTAAAATAAAATAAAAATTATAGTTTTTTTAATTTTCTGGCCAAATTCTTGCCAAATTTTCTGGCCATTTAGCACTTCCCCCATAAAATTTTGGCCCAAATTTGGTCAAAATAGTAAAAATGACATATTCACACTATAAATTAATTTTTTTTTGGACATTTTTACTCTTCAACTTAAAGATTGAATATATTCTTCAATTGAGTTTCCAATACATTGAAAATAATTAATGAAATTAATTATTAATAATTTCATAGTCAAACTTGGAAAAGGAACCACAAAGTTCACCAAAGAAAACATAAATCTCACCCATTTTCTCTCTTGAAATTTTCAAGTTCTGGAAAAAAATTGTTTTACAAATTATGTTTTACAAAAACAAAAATAAAAATAAAAATTTGACTTCACTAGTAAAAAAATGATAATTCTAAATGACCAGAAAATTAAAAAATCTATAATATTATTTTTATTTTAAAATAAACTGATTTTTTTCCTTTTTTAGTTAAAATGTATTAAAGTTAAAAGGGTAAAAATGTTTAAAAAGGTAAAATACCATTCAGGCCAAATTCTCTGGCCAAAAGGATTTTTCCGTAAAAAATACATATTTTTTACTTCATTCGTGTCATCTTCTCTTTTTCAATTTTTGAATTTCCTCCTTTTTACTATTCTTTTTTGTTTATTTATTTTCATTTCTTATTTCTTCTTGATAAAAAATAAAAAGTTCAAAAAGTACAAAAGAGGAGTAAAGTGTAAATTATCTACTTTAATTTATTATTTCTAATTGTAAAAAAATAAATTATGTCTAAATTTAAATATTAAAAATTTATATCTATAAAACTTAAAATTAAAAATCTAAAACTGATCGAGTTGACAAAACAATTACTCCTATTTATTTAAAGGAATTGTTGTTACACATCGATTTTCTAGAAAAAAAAATGAATAATAAAAATATATTTTATCCAATTACACTTAAAATGTATGTGCGCGAAATATGAAGAAAATTGAAATTACCATCACATTTCCTCTATTATGTGATTGCTTTCAAATCCTCGACCATATATGAATCCTATCATACACAAGTAAAGACTCATTATAATTTAGTATTTTTTTAAATTTTATTTAGTACTAGAGACGTATAAAAATATTTTTTGAATAAATTCTGATGGTGTTTCATTGAAAAATTATAATAACACAGAAAGAATATTTAAAGTTCTTTATGATTTCAAAACTTTTATCAAAAAAATTGAAAGAAAAAAGTCTTCATAGTTCTCCAATGATAATGACAACACAATTTTGTCAAGGATGAACTAGATCAAAGTTTCATCACATATATATTTTTCTTTATTAGTATTATTTGTTGTTTTTATAAAAGAAAATATTTGTTATTGACTGATATGTTAAAATATTAAGGTATTCACAATATTAATATTTTTTGCCCTCAAATTAATATTCTTTTAAAAAAAACTGATTAAGAATTTTAAAAAATATATCAAATTATTTTTATAACCGTGAGTACTGAGTAGAGTAGACATATTTACTATTATAAGTAATGATTGACAATTTATCAAATCAATGTAATATAGGATATTAGACTTGTACAATCAATACTATTAATGTCTGACTTTCTTTGGTTTGACAAGTTTGAACCATGTTCATGATTTCTATAATTATCGACATTTACCAGTTCTAATGTGTTTTGAGTTGTCGTTATTCCACTTTTTTCAAATTATGTTTAAAAATCATTTAATTATATAGTTTAATTTTATTTTAACATAATAATTTAAAAAATAATCAATTGGAGATCATTTTAGTAACAAATATAAGTAATGATTCACAATTTATCAAATCGGCATAATATATGACTGAAAGACTTGTACAATCAACACTAATGTCTTTCTTTGGTTCGACACATATGAACTATATGTATGATTTCTATAATTATTGACGTTTACCAGGCCTAAAGTGTTTTGAGTTGTCGGTATTTCAATGTCTTACGAGTTATGTTTAAAAATTATTATATTATAAATTTAATGTTATTCAAATATAATAATTAAAATAATTACTTAATTGGGGTGATTTTAGCAACAAATATAAGTAATGATTCACAATTATCAAATCGACATAAAATAGGGGATAAAAAATGTACGATCAATACTATTAATGTTTGACTCTCTTTGGTTCAATCTATATGAATGATTTCTATAATTGTCAATATTTACCAGGTCTAAAGTGTTTTGAGTTAGCGTTACTACAATGTTTCACAAATTATGTTTAATAATTATTTATTTATAGAATTTAGTTTTATTTAAATATAATAATTAGGAAATAAATTATAATATTGTTTTTTTTGTAAACCTATTTTCTAAGAAGATTGTGGGACCCATGAATTCACTTGTTAAGTGGTGAAAATATTTTCATAAGTAGTGTTTGTTACGTGACTCACAAAACAAATTTTTTCGAGTAATTAATTTTTTTTTCTTCTTCTTCTTCTTCAGAATTTTGAAGAAAAAGATTGAAGTCGGTGAAAATTGAAAAAATTGAAAAATTGAATAGTATACTTAAAAATATTTGGATAAATTTTATTTGTGATTATCTAACTATAAGTTTATCATTCAAAAACTTACTTTGTTATTTTATTTTATTTTGTTACATAAAAGTCATCTAACTTTAAAATTTATCACACAAACTTAACTTTCTATATTTATCACATAAAAGTATGAAGTTTATTAAAAAAGAGATTCATTAGTTTCTAAAAAAATTAATCTTTAAAGTTTATCATACAACAATTATTTTATTTCATTTTTAAAAGATGATTATAAAATATAATATGCAAATGACTATATTAGTGAAGGAAAAATATTTTTTGATATTAATAATAGTGGACTAAATATACTATAAAGAAATTAAAACAAAGATAACAAATGTAATATTGTATATCTCCAACAGATTTTGTGTTATGAAATTAAATATTAATGGATATTTTTAAAATTATTCTGAATGTAATTAATATAATTTTAAGTGTCATGACATACTTTATATAAATATTAAAATTTAGGTGAAATTTACTTTCTAGTTAAATTGATCACGGTTGAAAGATTTTCAAGTCATAAAAAATAAAAAATAAAAATATTTTTTATGCAATATATTTTAAAGTTGAATAACTTTTTAATAAAAATTAAAACAATAAAATTACATGATAATTTCTAGAATACAATGACTTTCATATGATGTAAAAGAGAAAAAAATTACCTGAAAAATTCAAAAATAGATTACAATAACATCCAAAAATAATCTTAAAGAATTATGAGCTACATATAATAAAATCAATTTAAAATTTTGATGATAAAATAGAGAGAGAAAATGAAGCTGAAGTGAAATGATGTGGTGGGTCTATGGACATGATAAAAAACAATTCTCTCAAGGCTAATGTTAAATGACCAGAAAATTTAACTAAAATTTAGCCTGAAAATTAAAAAATCTATAATATCTTTTTTATATAAAAATGAATTAATCTTTTTTTTTTTTAATTAAAAGATCTTAAAGTTAAGATTGTAAAAATGTTCAAAAAAATAAATTAACATAGGTAAAATACTATTCTGATCAAATTTTCTGGCCAAAAGAATTTTTCCTTCTCATAAATAATCCCCTCATAACTAATGATAATTTAAACTCTTGCTTTTAGAGTTTTAAAAATCCTACACTTTATATTGTTTTCTACATTTCTGGCCATTTTTTGGCCATAAAATTATGGCCATTTTGCAGTTCCCATAATAATAATTATTATAGTGATCATCAATTGTTTTTTGTAAATCCAAATTTTCATGAAATTGAATACTCCCTCTTTTTCATATTAACTTACTTTTTTGAACATTTTTTTATTGTTTAAAATAATTGATGAGAGATGAGATTAACTAGTATTCACTGACAATGGACAAGTAAATTACACAATCAACACATTTCTAGAAATATTTATTTTTCTTTTTAGTTTAATTAATATATTTTCACATTTAATGATTAATGATTTTTTTTCTTTATTTTACTAAAACACGTTGAGGTTTATCATCTTTTTCCCTCTCTCTTTCCTACCTTTCTCATCTATGTTTTTGGATCTTCTTCTATCGATATCAAAATATGATGCAAAATTGCAGAAATGGTGTGTCTATTTTTTCAAGTGTAAGATTATTACATTTGATTTTTGGGGTTTATCCAATTCACTGAAAAGTTCTAAAAAGCATTCTCTAAAAATCATTGTTACCACAAAACATAAAATTCTTCATACATTGGAACAAGAAAAAAAAATCTTCGAAATAACATTGAAATATTTTTTATAAGTATACAAATTAAGTTTCTTAATTACCACTATATGACAATAGTTTTTTTTCCACCTATATAACAATAGTTTTTTTAAAAAGTTATGTTTTAATATTTTTAAAAAAAAAAAAAAAAAACACCAATGCATGCTCCAAATTTATGATATTTTCTCAAATCTCATGATTTACTCAAATTAGTTATAAATATTCTCTCTATCAATAAAAGGTTTCTAACAAATATAAAACTCTCTTTCTATTCATTCTTCAATCATGCATACCAACAATTATTCAATCCTAATTCAACATAAAGGACATTATATTGGGACGCATCAGGTATTAATGATAATTCAATATTTAATTGGTGTTTTTTAATCGTGTAATTGAAAAACATGATCGTTGTTGTTGTTATTCACCAATTTCGTGATTTGATTTTTTTTTATTAATTGTTTGGTTTTTTATATGGTTTTTAGATTCGGAATAGAAATAATATATAGTGATTATCTGTTTTGGTAATTTATTTCGTGAAACTAATTTTTTTAATTAACAAAATTATGAAAGCATATTCATTGTACTACTGGTTTTTTTTGTGTCATTTGATGTAGGTATTATTGTGCATGATTATGGTGAACGTATTGATAATATAAGGGTATGTAATGATGTTTAAACACCATATTTACGTTAAAAATCACTTTTAAAAAATTAAATGTTGTCTATCTGGAGTTGTTTAAATAATGGTGTAATATAAGTTGATTTATTATTATTAATTATTTGTTTTATTGTATGGTTTTGAGATACAGAATAGAAAGAATATTTAGTGATTATCTGTTTTGGTAATTTATTTGGTAAATTTAATCATTTTTAATTATCACAATGATGGACTGCATTCAGAGTTGATTTTATTTGGTGAAATTAATCGTTTTAATTTATTTGGTATACTACTGATTTTTTGTTGGTGTCATTTGGAGTTGGGTTTATTGTTGTACATGAAGATGGTGAACATATTGATTATGGTTTGGTACATAATGATGGTGTAAACACCATATTTGGTGTAATTTATTCATTATGATAGATTGAACTAAATATCAATTTTAAATTATAACATACACTAATTTAATTTATTTGATGATACTAAGAAATTGATTTATAAAATTATGGTGTTATGTGTTGTAAATGGAACAATCAAAACCAAGTTCTCAACCAATTATACTCCAATTTTATATGTAGTTTATTAATGATCGGTGTAAGTCTTGCATTATCTTAATATTGAACTCGACACCAACTTTAAACCATCATGTGCACCATTTTGCATACTAAGAGCCCATTTGAATTGAATTAAAAAAAGTAACTTTTTAAAGTGTTGGAACTTATTTTTAAAATAAGTAGTTATGTGTTTGGATAAAAGTGTTGCAGTTGAAAAAAAATTGTTGATGTGTTTGGCAAATAAGTGCTGGTAAACACTTTTTTTTTTATCAAAATGTCTGAAATACCCTTAAAGCTGTTAACATGATAAAAAGTTGATTAATTTAAGGTTTTTATACTTAAAAAAAAATTAAAACAAAATTAATTTATGTTTTACATCCATAAGTAATAATATTTTTCTATCATTCACATATTTCTTTACCACCTTATAAGAGGAATATAAATTCATATTTCAGAAATAATAATAATAATAATAAAATAATAATAATAATAATAATAGTAATAGTAATAATAATAAAATAATAATAGTAATAGTAATAGTAATAGTAATAATAATATAATAATAATAATAATAATAATATTTATAATTATTATT
>NW_006239171.1:839545-850074 GCF_000226075.1 Solanum tuberosum
GAAGAGGAGGAAGAAGAGGAAGAAGAAGAGAAAGAAGAGGAGGAAGAAGAAGAGGAGGAAGAAGAAAAGGAAGAAGAAGAGGAAGAAGAAGAAGAAGAAGATGATGATGATGATGATGATGTTAGGGTTAATTCAATATGGGCAATTTGGGAATTGTATAAAAGAATTAAGGGCAAAAAGGTAATATACTTGGTCAACATAAAAGGGCTTTTAAGTAAAAAAAAAAAACACCCCTCACCTAGCTTTTAGCTTTTGGCTTAAAATAAGTCATTTTTGACTTAAAATAAGTCACTTTGATAATTGCCGAACACTCTAATAAGTCAAAAACTGGCTTTTAAGCCAGTTTGACCAGCTTAAAAGCTCATCCAAACAGGCTCTAATTCTATTGGTAATACAAGAAGTTTCTGATTTATGAAGGAATTTCGAGTTTGTTTGTTTAAATTTAAGTAACATTGAAAGTTAGTATGTTTTTAACTATATTTTGAACGATATTATAGGACGGTGTGTAGATTTCAAGACTGAAGGAGTAGTATATGACACAAATATCAATAACGATGTCTTAATTAAGACTATTGCTTCCCAATTAGGTGTGGATACAACAAAATTTGAGTTGAAAATTAAATATGGTGTGAGTGATTGATGTCTACCGATGATCATCCAACAAAAAGGATTGTACCAAATTTCCACCGCAATAATAACATTGCAAAGTTTAATTTTTCATTTTTTAAGAATGAGATTTTCTGAATTTTTTTAGTGGTATTAAGATATTGGTTATTATGAATTACTATATTTTTTATTAACTTTGATGGTAAGACTAATTTGGTATATAAGTTGTTTAAGAATTGATGTAATTCATTATATTGTTGAAACTAGAAGTTAATAGTGTCAAAATCCAAGTCTTCGTTGTGGTATAATAATACCATTTGAATATATAAAATTTAATACAACTTTCAACTAATTTGATATAGCTTGAGGTATAAATTTAGTGTTCAGACTACACTACTTGTGATTTGCCAACAAAATGTGTGAATAACGGATGGTTATAATGATGCAACAAGGTGTCAAATTAGTTCAAATTCATTAACGTTTTCATAAAGTAATTATTTGCAAATGCATAACTATTACTCACTTACGATTTAATGGAATATGTCAAGGCATTAAAATATAGAATGTGAATGGTGTAAGTATGTTTATTGGTAAAATATACCGTAAACATCAATATTAAACATCATTATATATCATATTATATACCAATATTTTGACAAATTTATACGTGTGTATGTGTTGGTGTAGTTAAATTACTGATTATTTTTACATAGGTAAAAGCAATTTTAGGGGATGTGAGATTCAAATTTGTTTTCATCTCCAATATCAACTTTGACAGGTGCTTGCGTAAATGCATTCAACTCATAAGATGGTCTTGAACAACTGATCGGCGGGCTATCAACGACTACCACAAATTTGTTAAGCTTAGGACTTTTACGTGGAGTCTTTTCCATCTAACAATGGTAAAATTTTTGGTTAATTGGATTGTCAAACGATTCGGTGAAGAAGATTAAAGGTTTAAGAAAAATGGAAGAAGAATATGGAGAAGAATATGGAAGAGTTAACCCTTTTGACTACTAGAAAAAATATTTTCAAGATTTCTTGGAACTATAACTACATTGATAAGTACACCAACTTCTAGGTAAAATAAAAAGCTTTATAAAAAAATAAAAAATAAAAAATTATGATCCCAAAAAGCTCCAATAAGCAGAAAAAAGGGAATAACAAAATTAATGAAATGTGTGTATTTGAATCTGTATTAGAAGAGATAATATTTGATAAAATTTAATACCTAATTATACTCCACATAAAAAGGCAGTTAATACTAATAGTATGAGAGAGAGAAATCGATTAAAACAAAATTCAATTAAATACAAAAATTAAATATTTTGTTATGTATGTACTTTAAAAACTTAGTTTGTAATTAAATATAAGTATATTGATATTTTGTTAATAAAAGTCTTAAGTAGTATACTTTGTAATTTTTCCTATTTTTTATACAATCGACTTTGAGTATTTACTAATTTAGATTCTGAAAAGGAAAATAATAATGAGTAAGAAAATTATCATCTTTTTATCTCAAATTGTTTCAATTCTGTATGTCAATTGCTTTAATGGTGTTGAATGAGCGTGAAAATAATAAGGACAAAGCAAGCATGAAAAAATCCTTCGTCAAGTAAGAATTTTTAACAAACTCATTTAATTAATTTAGAGTCCAAGTTATCATATAATATTTTTATTTTTTAATAATATTAATATTATGTGATT
The DNA here is from genome assembly GCF_000226075.1 of Solanum tuberosum. Taxonomy (NCBI): domain Eukaryota; kingdom Viridiplantae; phylum Streptophyta; class Magnoliopsida; order Solanales; family Solanaceae; genus Solanum; species Solanum tuberosum. The sequence continues at coordinate 841,859 of NW_006239171.1, forward strand.
TTAAAAAAAAATTGTTATGTATTTCTAAAAATCAGATGATAGCGTAATTAATATATTTTCACAAAATCTATTGGAGATATACTATCATCTCATTTTTAGAAATACTATTTTCTTCTTAGTTTAATTAATATATTTTCACATTAGATTAATGATTTTTTTTCTTTCTTTTATTAAAACACGTTGAGGTTTATCATCTTTCTGATCCCTTTCTCTTTCCTACTTTTATCATCTTTGAAATTTTTTCCATGTTAGCCCTTTCATATTTGAAGTTTTATTTTTTCTTAGGAGATAAATTACACTACTTATAAAGTTATATTTCATCCGTCCCATATTCGTTGATCATCTTTCAAAAAAATAGTTATCCTATACTATTTGCCTACCTTACTAAATCAAGAAATCAGTAATTAAATCTTTTCTATATTACCCTTGCAATTAATTCTATTTTGAAAGTGTTTACATTTGTTTATAAAATTCTCAAGATGTTTTTAAGGGGTGAATTAGTAAAATTATCTTTTTATTTATGATTTTAAATGTGTGTAAAAAGGAAAGTGGTCAACTAATATGGAACGAAGGGTGAAGTAGTACCTGATAATTGGATTTGGTGTAATTGAGTGTAATTACATTGTCCGTCCTGTTTGGTTGTCCATGTAATTGAGTGTAATTGACAGGGTGTAATTACATTCTCCAAGTCACAGGGGAGGGCTGTGAATTGCTAGTAATTACATGGTGTAATTACAAGCTGATTACTTTTAAATTTTCCTTTTATTTCTATTTTTATTTTTTCCTTTTAATGGTTTTTATTTTTATTATTTTGATTTTTTTTATTATTCTAATATTTTCTAAAAATATGTTTTTAATATTATTTATATTTCATTTCCTTCTTATTCTCAACCTTTACTTCGTGTGATTCTATGCAATTTTTCGTATTATCTAAAAAAGAATCTATTACAATTTTTTTAGTATTCTAATTATTAAATTAAAGTAGAATTCATTGTTGAATAAAATTATGGATTTACGTTTTCCTTTTCTTTTAAATTATATTTATGTATGTTTTGTTGAAATTTGACATAAGAATATTACTTTAAATTTTTTGTTTTGAATTTAGAACTTATGTTTATTTTCAATTTCATTTGTTTTAGGAGTATTGACTCGATATTTTACATTGCAAGTTATTTTTTAAAAGTTAGACTTATTAATAGATAATTATCTTTTTGTCAAATGTTTTATAATTTTATGAAATTATATTTATAAAATTAATACTTTTGTCAAACATGGATCTCATGATGTTCATATAAATTTTGTGCTTTTAGTTTTTATGATTAATTTAATTAAACTATACTAAATTAAAAAAATAATTTTTTTATAATATTAGTTAAAAACATATGTTTATTATTAATATATTTTTAAAAGATAATATATATCTTAAATATTCAATCTAATATCATTTATAAAGGCCCTTATTTGTCTAATGTAAATTTTTAATTTTAAATAATTAATTTTCATTTTTAAAATTCAATATAACCTTATGATTACACTTGTGCAACCAAGCAATACACTTGTAGTTACACTATAAACAGACATGTCAGCGTAACTACTAGGTTGTGTAATTACTAGGCTGATAATTACTATCCTAATAATTACATCAATTCCAATTACCTAGTGACTTTTCAGCCGTCTTCCCTTTTTTTCTTTTTTAATGACTTTGTATTTATTATTCTTAATAAAGTCTGATTTATTTTTATTAGGACATAGGTATCTTAGATCTCTCCTTCTTGGACATGGAATAGCTAAATATCACCTTTCCAACTCTACAAATAGAGGTATGCTTCCCCATATTTTTTCAATGAAACTTCGAAGCCAATTTTCAAGTGGTTGTAATGAGGTACTATAATTTATTTATTTTGTCATGTTTTTATTTGTGTATGTGTTTTTTTTTTTTTGTAAACTAATGGAAGCAATATTTGTATTTTGTGGAGGCTACGCAATAGAGAGTTTTATTGTAACACAAAAAATTGGTCTTGACGTGTGAAGGGATTTGTTTAACGTCCCCGCCTTGAGATCATAGTTTTGAGGCTTCTTGAGATCCCGGATATTTGAACATAAGGTGTGAAGGAATGTATTTAACGGCTCCACCTTAAGATCACAAATGGAGGCTTTTTGAGATCCTGAATACTTGAGCATAGTGTGTGAAAGAATGTATTTAATGTCCCCGCCTTGAGATCACAAATTTAAAGTTTTATGAGATCCCAAATACTTGAGCATAAGGTATGAAGGTATGTGTTTAATGTTTTCGCCTTGAGATCACAAATTTGAGGCTTTATGAGATCTCTAACACTTGAGCATAAAGTGTGAAGGGATCAGATGAGTTTAATATCTCCGCCTTGAGATCACAAATTTGAGACTTTATGAGATCCCAAATACTTTGACATAGGGTGTGAAAGGACAAATTTTGTCCACCTTAAAGCATGAAAATTTAAAGATCTTTTTAAGGATAAATCTGTGAAAAGGCCAGCTTAAGATGCAAAGAGACAATTTTGTGTACCTTAAGATATGAAAATTTAATGGTAATATTCTTACGGTGCAAAGGGATGGTTACTCGTGTCCGTCTTAAGAAAGGTAATTTGAAGGTATTCTTATGGCTTAAAGGGATGGATACTCATCCCCGGCCTAAGAAAGGTAAATTTAAAGATCAAGACAACTTTCAAACTCAACGGCTTTAAAGAATTTGACTTGCAAACATGGTAGATCTGAGACCTCAAATTTTAGGCATGAATAGTTTGCAGACTTCAACTTGTAGATTTGAAGAATTTACATTCTTTAACTTGCATACATGATTGCCTTGAGACCCCAACTTGCAAACTTTAAGAATTTAAAGACCCCAATTTGTATACTTGAAGAATTTGAAGACTTCAACTTGTATACTTGAAGGATTTGAACACTTCAACTTGCAGACTTAAAGAATATGAAGATTCCAACTGCATACTTAGTTGATCTGAGACCCCAACTTGCATACTTGAAGAATTTTAAGGCTTCAACTCACATACTTGGTTGATTTGAGATCCCAACTTACAGACTTGAAACTTTTTAAAAACTTCAACTTGCATACTTGGTTGATTTGAGAGCTGAACTTGCATACTTGGAGTGTGACCATGCAGTTTGTGGACCGTCAGATCTAGGTGACTCGAACGCAAGATTTGAGGTTGATAAAAGATAAGACAAATGTGAGATGAGCTCCTCAGCCCGAGGTTCAATTGCCAGAGTTATTTGAGGGACCGACCTTAGAGTTGGGTAAAGAGGGTTTAGCCCTTGAGTCAGGTGCTTCTAAAGAGGAGCCTACAGTGGCTGCCACTACATCTGTCACACCACCTACTAGCATTCGTATCGGAGTCCCACACCCGTGGTCTTCGGGCATGGTTACTATCATTGCGGAATTCCTACATGAGTTAGTCCAGCACCAAACGTAGATCGAGATGCAGTTAACACAGTTGATCCAACCGGTGAAGCCATGGATTAGAACCTCTATTACTCGGGCTGAGGAGCGAGTGGCTATGAAAATGTAGTCAATAATTCGCGGGGTAGCTCATTACACAGTCCGGTAGATGCTTTTGAGCGTCGTGTGATCGAGCGGCTTAAGGATGTGCAAAGTCTAGACTTGCGGGGTCTACTGGCAGAGGTGGCCCATCTTTTATCAGCCATCACTTCTTTGTCCACCACACAAGCACCAGTCATATCCACCTTCCCTATGTCAATGTCGGATGCCCTTTTGATTGTAGTTGATTTATTTGCTGATGAATTGCTCTCACCAACGCAAGGAAGTGAGTGCACACAGGAAATGATGTTGTATATGAGGATGAGTCCGAGAGAGCCTGAAAGAGAGAGCAGCGAGAGGCTGAGACGGCCAGGCAGAGGTCAATAGTCCACGAGCAGTTGAGAGAGGATAGGAAGCTGCAGCGCATTGCTGTTGCTTCTAATTTGGAACCAACTATTGATGGTACCACCACAGTAGTATTAAGACGCCGGGTGAGACTGCACATACGGATACCGTCGTTTAGGCGACACATGTATGCTTTCACCTCTATTATTAATTTTTTTTTTTTTGCATTGGGGACAATGCACAATTTTTGATGGGGGTGGAGGTAGTCTGTATGCCTTGACAAGTATCGTGGTGAAGTTTGAGTAACCGGAGTACTTGTCCAGGTTTTTGTAAAGTATCTCGGCAAAGTCTGAGTAGCCTAGATACTTGCTTGTGTCCTTGGGGTTTTCTTGTTGTGTTCTTTTTGCGAGGACTTTAATTTATGTTGAACCATCATGTTTAGGATGTTGTTGTGAATGTAAAAAAAGAATAAGAGCTGATGCAAAAATCCATGGTATGTTTTTATTTGAAATGAAAATTGAGACCCCTCCGAGTTTTAATGTGTTGTGTTTGTTGTTTTGATATTGTGACAATGTGGGATGTTTTCATGACATTACGTATATTGATGTGACAAGTGTGACTTAAGCTAGGGAATAGACCTGATAGTTAGTAGTTAATAGCAAGACTTTGTGTCATGTTTGAGTGAGCTATTTGCATTATTTTTACTTTGTGTGTCAATCTATAACTTGTTCCGTTAGTCTCACCGAAATGACAGGAGTGTTGGTTAGGAAAGGATTATAGGCCATTTTTGAATATACTCCACTTTGCCTAAATGACCGACCAAATAAAATTAATTATTACTTGATCCATGACTTTAAGCCTAAAAAAGATCTTTTTTTGTGTTACCCCAATCACCTTTTTGGGTTTTTTTGTCATGTAAGCTTTTATTTTTGCCTTGGTCCCTCCTTGGACATTGTGCACCTCAACTTAGGTAAAATGCTTAAGCTGAAGATGACTACTATAGAGGTTAATATGAAAAATGGGGTATAAAAAAAACAAGTGTAAATGAAAAAAAAAAACAGATGTGGAGATACTAATATAATTTTATTTTTTTTAAATCAAAGAGCTGCTAGAAATTACTGGCGCATCTGGAAGTCGATATGGAAGAATGAAAAATGGTGAAAAGGGAGGATAAAAGTTTGGTGAAAGTGAAGTAAAGACATTGTACCATTCTCGAGCCTATGTTACAATCCAAGTAAAGTCCTATAGTGATCCTAATTCAATTGTCCAAAAGTTAAGATATAGAAAATACGGACAAGTCTATGATATTGTACATGCATGATTTGAATTTCTTTTGTAAGAGTGAGTGTTACCTAGTCCCCGATTTTGAAAATCATGATATTGTGTGCAAACATGACTTCTTTGTGGTGAGGATATAAGAGTAGCATTGCTAATTATTGGTTAGATAGGTGATTGTTGTTTGTGCATGTAACCTTGTCTGTTAGTATGATGATGCCATTCATTGATCCGCATGTGTTAGTTTAAGAACTTGGTAATTTACACGGATTATAAGAAAAAGGAGGACGCCGTGTTTTGCGAATTCAAATGTTGAAAGCCATGTGGTTGATGTAGGTTCTTAGTCTTATTTTGCTAAGTTTGTCGTGATGTGTTAGTTGTGTCAGTTGCTTGAGGACAAACAATGATTTTCAGTTGAGATTGTTGATATGTTGTGGATTTACGATACTTTTAATGCTTAAAACTTAAGATTTGTGTATGTTCTCTTGCGCACTTTAGCAGATTTGATGAGTTTTTGTGTTAAATTTGCAGAAAAATAGGACTCAAAGGCTAAGTGCTAAAAAATGGTGATGCAGGACCATCTACGAGTCATTCTATGAGTCGTAATTTGATCCACGAGCCGTAGACGACAGTCATAAGTAAGATTCAGAAAGTTGAAAAAACCCTGAGTTCTACGAAGAGACAGTACGAGCCGTAGAAGGGACTCGTGGTCAAGATTCATAGAAGGGTGTAAGAAGTCTAATTTTTATGAGGGAAGAATACAAGTTGTAAAAGGTTTCACAGATTGTAGTTCTTGTCCGTGGAAAATTCTTGAGACTATGAAGTTCCTGCTATCTACGATAGGCTTCCATGAGCCGTAAAAGAGGCTACGACCCATAGATTGGTCCGTAAAAAATGTCAAACCCAACTTTCGTAGTTTGATTTGGATAGATTTTTAATGTCTAAATACTTTTCCTATTCATTTATGGATTATGTTCGTTTTAGTTCTGAAAATAGAAGTAAACAACAACTTTGCTTTTATTCTTGGATTTTGGAGCAAAACTACAATTGGATCTTTGTTTTTTTACTTTGAATTTCAAACTCAAGATTTCGGATTTCTACTGTTCATCATGTAAGTGCATGATTTTGTTAAATTTAATTATTGTTAATTGTTATCATACAAGTATGAGTAGCTAAATCCACAACTAGAATTGTGGGAACCATGAAGAATTAACGAAGTAGACCTAATTTTTAGTAATCCCTATAGTGTGCATGCATGCATTATTTTTCTCTTTACTTTGATTGCTTTTTAATAGATGCATACATTTGAACTCGCCTTATTCTTACTTGCCATACCAATGAGGTAACGAATGAGAAAATAGATTATACAACGAAGATTTGAGGCTATCAACCCTCATCTAATAGCTTTGCCTTGTCTGGAAATAGCTAATTTGGAATTAAGGGTATGGATTAGTAAAACAAACACTCGTAGATGGACCAAGATACGTGGTGATATGCACTTATTTAGGGGACCAACCACTTAGGTGAACCTAACTTACCGATCTTGCATACTACACACTAGAAAATGTTACTAATATCTGGTCTTACTAAGTTATGACTCCATGGTGATCTCAAAACTCTAATTTCGTCTTTTATTGATTCAAAACCAATGAAATTGATGTTTTATTACTTGTTGGTTGCAATTACTATAGAATTTGATTTGTTACACAACCCCCCTTCGAAAATAATATGACTAAGAGCCCAAATAATAAAAACTGAACTGAGTCCAAACCGTATTGCTTGTGGGATCGACTCTAACCTTGGTTAGGTTCTATATTTGAACAACAACCACTTTATACTTATTTTGGGAGGTGTAATTTGGATGTATTAGCCCACCATTCTCACTTGGATTTGGCTACATCCGGGAAATACCTTAATCATGTCATTAGGGTTATAATTAACATAGGAAACTTAGATGACTTTCAAAGTAAAATACACATTGTACTATTCCTTAACAAAAAATGTCCCATTAATGTTTCTTGGTAAACTTTTTAACGAGGGAACTAGTAATGCGTATTACCAAATATGTTGCACCATAGAAAGAAAAAAAAAGTGATGTTCGAAAGTAATTGCAAGAGTTTTATATTCTACTCTTTCCATGTTGCACAAAATAAGATTCATCAGCATTGGCTAAACGATCTTGAAACATAGCCCACTCATTTGTACACCTCTCTCTTACCTACAATACATAGTTTCATTACTTTAGCCAATACAGTAATCAAATAATGCTTTTTATCTATTATTTCAGCCATAAAAAAATTGTTTCAAAATATTCAGTCACTTTTTATGGAAAATTAAGAAAACACATTTGATGTTTTTCAACTCAAACTTAATTACACCAAAAACGCGTATTGTCATTAATTGTTTACTTACGGAAGAAATAATTGTTAATTTGACAACTACTCTTCATGAATAATGCTACTCCCTCCGTCTCTTTGGCATGATACAAAGTTTAAGAAAGAAAATGAAGAGTTTTAAAAGTTGTGGTCTAAACGACTTCCTTGACCATTTGTGTGGCTATAAATCATGGGGAAACTAAGCAAATACCCCATAAAAGTAAAATAATTACAAATTATATCCCTTTACTAAGGGTGTGTATCGGTCGATTCGGTTCGGTTTTAAGTATTATCGGTTCGGTTTATCGGTTTTTAAATTATGTCAAACCGATAACCAAACCAATAAGATATTTGTTATCGGTTTTCAGTTTATCGGTTTTAGGTCTTTAAAGGTTCAGTTTTTCGGTTTTAACCAATTAAGAAAAATGCTTTCAAAACAAATATATGACTTATCCAATAATTTGACACAATACTAATACATCGAAATAATCATCCCAAACGGGACAACAGGGACCAACTTGCTATATTTTGGTCATCACAACAAAGTCTTGATCAATTTTCGATCACCATAATATATAACACGAGGTCTCCTTTATGCAATAAAGAAATCAAATAAAATCAAATCATAGACAAAAGTCAAAACAGTAGCAAATGAGGCCATGCTTATGGTAAATCATATATAAAGAAAAGAC
>NW_006239171.1:850122-869896 GCF_000226075.1 Solanum tuberosum
TAATTTCACTTAACTGATACTAAATCAGTATCATATATTGTATTGGTATAATTAAGACTGATAATTTCACTTAACTGATACTAAATCAGTATCATATATTGTATTGGTATAATTAAGACTGATAATTTCACTTAACTGATACTAAATCAGTATCATATATTGTATTGGTATAATTAAGACTGATAATTTCACTTAACTGATACTAAATCAGTATCATATATTGTATTGGTATAATTAAGACTGATAATTTCACTTAACTGATACTAAATCAGTATCATATATTGTATTGGTATAATTAAGCAAACTAATTTCACTTAACTGATACTAAATCAGTATCATATATTGTATTGGTATAATTAAGACTGATAATTTCACTTAACTGATACTAAATCAGTATCATATATTGTATTTGTATCATTAAAACTAATAATTTCGTTTAGCTTGATATATATTATGGTATCATTAAGGTTTCTTGTTCAGAAATCACTCATTAGTTAATGATACTATAAGAGTGTATATATATATATATATATATATACTCTTATTGATAATTTTGCATAATTGAGACTAAATCAGTATACATATATATTGTATTGGTATCATTAAGATTGATAATTTCGCTTAATTGATACTAAATCAGTATACATATATACTGTATTAGTATCATTAAGGTTTCTTGTTTAGAAATTACTCATTAGCCAAGAAACCTTGATGATACCAATACATTATATGTTACCGATTTAATATCAGTTAAACAAAAATTATCAGCCTTAATGATACCAATACAGTATATGATACTGATTTAATATCAGTTAAGTGAAATTATCAGCCTTAATGATACCAATACAGTATATAATACTAATTTAGTATCAGTTAAGCGAAAATTATTAGCCTTAATGAATGAGGGGTATGGATATGAGAGTGGTATTTCAGGAATTACATTAGATTTGAGTATGAACTTGTAATTATTTTGGATTTTATGACCCATTTATGTAGTTTCCCCATATATCATTTCATTAAGGATAAAAGGTGAATTTTAAAGTTAAATTGTTTTCAACTATAAAAATGTGACATTCTTTTTGCGACGGACCAAAAAGGAAGGTGTGCCACATAAATTAAGACATAGGGAGTATAGGTTAATGAGTAAGTCAAGTAACTTTAAACAACAGATGAAAAAAGACAGGAGGGAGTATGATATATAGTTGCCAATATAAATTTCAGGCAATGCATGGACATGCTTACCCCTTCCCAAGGAGCTTTGCCATTCTCAGTCTCACCCTGTGATCCAAAAGAAGAAAAGGAAAACAAGAACATGACAAAGAATTAATGATTAATGAATAACTCAAGCATGATATATATGCGATCTATGAGCAAGTTTGTTGTCCTATACAAAGAAATATGGCATGGTTATAAAAACACAAATTCAACGCAGGAAATATACTGTAGGATATATAGCCACATATGGAGAAGAACAAACTCTCGGGATGTTCATGGTCATATTTGGAAGAAAGCAACTATTTCTCTTCTCCTCAAGAAGAGAAAGTAATACAAAGGGGTCGGAAATCTTAGTAGCTCACTTAATTGACTATCTAAACTTTCACCTTACTGGTGATGGTTCAATTCCCCACCTTGTAATCCCCTTCTCAATTTTCCCTCCCCCTTTGTTAGCCAAAATGCAGGGATTCTCAGAGGAATCTGAGGTTTTAGCAGTTGGACAGGAGTTTTACCGAGTTGACAGCTATGGAGGATGAGAAGAGAAGAAGATGAAGAATAGAATTCAATAGGAAAAGTATACTTGTATATTTGAATTGATGTTTCAATCTGTAATGATACAATTCCTTTTATAGAAATGAGAAAGATTCTAATTTGCTAACTGCTTCTAACTAATTCAACAGCCCGTAACTAACTGCTGATATGACAAAACTAACTAGCTTGACCAGATTAATTTTTTGTGTAACACCTTACCCCATTTTTTTAAAAAAAGTAACACCTTACCCCATTATTGTTTTAATTTTAAAAAAGTAATACAAGATTAGGTCATCTTTCCACAAGTTCAACAAAAGGAAGACAATATTAGGTCCTACTCCTGTGTTAGTCTTTAGACGATGCTTCTAAAGACTTTTACAAAATTATCAAATAGCAAACACGAAAAAATCATAGCATTAGATTCTTTTATGGATGTTCCTGATTGAAAGGAATGAAGATAAACGAAAGGAGACGAATAGGAGATGTTATTTTTTTTTCGATGGACAAACTTTTAATAGGGAGACAAAGGGTTGGATAAGGATGAAACACATGCTCTTTCCATAAAAAAAGTGGGTAGAATCAGAGGGAAGGAGATCTCATCAGATGAAACATTTTTTAACCCTTGGGATGCAGCCCTTCTCTGAACCCTACTAACATGGGATTCATTGCGCACCGGGCTACCCTTTTAAGAAAAACTCATTTCTTTGTTTATCTTCTAATGAATCAAAACTATAATAATATTCTCATTTTTCCATTTCCTACCTTTCCTCTTTTCTCCTTTTTGGCTACTTTCGCATTCTTTCCTTTCTCTTGATCAAAACCATCCATTGAGGTTGTGTTAGGTATGAAGGAAATGCTTTCCTAAAAAATAAGTTTTCATGTTTGTTTGGTGAGCTGAAAACCTTTTTCGGAAAATAAATCAAATCACGTCCTGTCCTTTACCATCCCATGATGCCCTTGCTGGCATGGTTAAGCATTCCCAACGTGCTTCAGTTGGGGTTTATTAGCTGAGCTTTGAGAAACACCAGGTGTACTCTAGGGCCTTTTATCATTAACCTGGTAATTGACTTCCCTAGGGTCAAGGGACGTCCTTTTCCACTAATTAAAAGAAAATATTTTCTCAAGTAGTAAGTGCAACAAAACATGAAAAAATTGAAAAACATTTTCCTTCGTACCAAATACACTATAAGTTTTGGTGGTGTTACACAACACTTGCCATAACAATATATAGGCCACACTTGATCATTATCATCTCAAGCACTCGGGAAATTCCAGGTGGTTGATTTCAACTTTTACATATTTAAGGAAAAGATCGCTGGCTGAAGAAATCACAAACGGAGTATGAAATTGGTTGGGCAAGTAGGGTAATGCATTGACTGACCTGACTCCCAAATAAGTAGGGAAATTTCCCCACATAACAATAAACTAATTACTTCACAAATAAGTAGCTTTCCGGAAATGAACATTGACTGACCTGACTCCCAAGAGAAGGAACAAATTGATGTACTATCCACTGCGAATCAACAACGCCAATTTTTTCATGAGCAGGCTGCACTAACCATGGAAAAGAAAATTAAGATTTTGCCAAAGCAACATATCTCAAATAAGTTCGCTGCAGCTCTCATTTTACCACAGTGGAATCCTTTCCCACCATTCTATTACAAATAAAGAATGTATCTGGAGGAAATAAGAAATAATAACCTCTACACATCTTCTCAATGCAAAATCCAATCCCCATCCATGCACCAAATCATTCTATAATCAAATCAAGTACAAATATTAGTATAAATTGCATATGAAATAGTAGAAGATACTCATGATCAGGGTGATTTCATCTTGAATGGATTATAACAACTAAAGAGTAATAATGACATTGGTAGTTAATGCATCTGATCCCAAGAGTATAAGGAACTACCTGAATCATATGCCAAACACATCGCCATGCTTCTCTAGAGAACACAGGAGCCATTATTTCAACAAAGCTGACCAAGAAATCAGATGAAAAGTATGATAAATCCTATAAAAATATGCAAGGGCTCAAGATATGGTTTGGAGTCATAATTCTTTTAAATGTCTGATTTTCAGAAAATAGAATTTATGCACTTGGAAAAAGAAAATGAGTGCAGTTGGCACATTCAACCCTGAAGAAAGGCAGAAACAAGCTAACTGCCTCTCAATATTAATGTGTAAAACATGTGGAAGTAGGTAAGTAGAACTCATAGAGACATATACGGGGAGTAGAGAGTGAGTGAGAGAGTACGCTGCACAAGGAGGCAAACGTGGATTACTGCACCAGCCTGGTTTCTCATCAGTATTCCTGTTAATCAATCCACACAAAAAGTTTTACACGTGGAGGAACATAAGCTAATTTATACAGATTCCCATTCAAAGTAGGTGAAAATAAAGTAAAATTTGAGATGGAAAGGATTAACGGAATATGTTACTTGTGAACTTCTCTATCATCCCTCCTCTTAGTCATTTGCCATGTCAGTCCACTGTTGGGTTCAAGACCAGGCTGAGAAATCTCAAGACCATGTCTTTTAACTAGTCTAATATACCTGGCATACTCAGGTGGCCAAGATTAGTCCAAAACAACATATATACGAGAAAACACAGATACTTTCACTTTTGAAAATGAGAAACCAACTAAGACATCCAGGGAATAGCGCGTACTTCTCTGCATTGAAGTTCTCAACTCCAAGATCTTCATCCCATATAAATATGTAATCATAGGCAGCTACTACATCAGGATGTAAAAATCTCTTTGCATACCACCTTATAAAGGCAAGAGAAAGACCAATATTAGAATAAATCTTGATGAACACAAGTAATTATATCCAACAGCATCCATTTCCCTTCAATCGATCAGCTTGGTGGAACAAAATAATAGAACCAAATATGTTAGTTAAAATAGTTCTGTTTGAATAGAACAAAGTTATTCTTTGATTGTTGCATCAGATAGATAAGACTTAAAAATCACAAAACTAATAGGCAAATTTAAAGTCTTACCATTTGGTCTGCTTCCTAACACTGATATGAACTGCACGCTTGGACCACTCAAACTCATCCCACTCACTTGTTCGACCATCATAATGGAAAAGCAAAATTTGAAAGTCCTCTGAAAACTAATTAAGGCATAGAAAATAAGATCACACTTGGAATGCATTGTTAAGTGAAAGAGACAAAGTAGTAATGATATCGCTTCATTGTTATTACCTTTTTAGCAGCTGCATCAATGTTGTCCTTTTGGTTCAAACCAACAGTAAATGTCACCAAGTACTTTGGCTTCTTTATTAGATCCTAATAATTTCACAAAATTTATAAGACAAACTGCACCTAAATATAAAGCACCAGGAAGTAATACATAAAATAAATGTGGGAAATTTTATGACAACCTACATGCTTCTCCTTTCTGTTAATGCAAATGTCCAAATGACGCTGGAAGTATCCATTTATTTATTTTTCAAAAGTGTAAATTGCACGTAACTTACACTATACAATGAGCAGATATTCCTTTTCATTTTTTTCCCCAAAATTGAAGTTAACCAATGATTATTGACACATGTGTATCATACCTTACTTGGTTCACCCCACAACCTTCTCAGATAAAAATCTGATTCAGGGACCACAATCCGTGGTGGCAAGGACTCTGCACCGCGAGGATTTGTTGGAACATATATCTAGAAAATGAAACGGATTAACATTTTATAGATGCTCTGATCTCAAGTCTATCATGGCAGTCGAAACATATATCATAATCTCCTTACATACGCAAAATAATCATGGGATCAACAAGTGTATCCTCAAGTTTCTCTTATTTCTTCAAGCAACCACCAAGCTTATTATTGAACCAGTAACTAATATAAGTTTGTATACTTCAGAATATGAGCTCTGCATATAACCATAAGAATGTCCCAATCATAAAATAGTGCTTTTGATTCTGATGTTACTATACTCAGTTGTCTGTACATGGAGATACAAGTTTAATGAGAGATGTAAGAATAATACTTCTTAATACCAACTAGTTAATATGGCTCGTATAGTGAAATTATCCTTAAATTCCATAATACTGTATTCTTGGCGGAGCTTGCATTATTGTAAGTTTTCGAAGATTTCCTAGAGCACCTTGAATATATTGGTGCATATGGAGATCTATACAGTGTTGTCAAAGGCACGATGAATCCCTGAAACGAGGCTCAAAACGTGTTAAGCGCTGCACTTCGTGTTGCTTAATGTGCACGTCAGTGTCATCATCAAGGTTCTAAGGCATACTTTTCCTTGCCAATGAACCTCTTTTGAAGAAGCAACACTAAACAATTGATTTTTCACTTTATAGTAATTATTTTTCAATTTCTTTGTTCATATATTTGTCATTCAAGCTTATAAACTATTAGTCCTGGACTAAACATATATATATATTTGTATTTTTTTCTCTTTATTTGCGATTTGCTCTTGAAGCCCCAACGGACCTTAGAATTTTTTTGCACTTTTTGCTTTTTTGATAATACTGGATCTATACAAGATATATTCAACCCATCTCAAAATAACCTCTCTTATTCATCCTCTATAGTACTATTTGCACTATCAATGGCCGCTGTTAACATAATCCAATCTTGTATGACAGCACGTGCATCTTACTATTTGTATTTCTATGAAATACACCTTGTAAATATTTTGGGCTTTGACGTCCATATAACATTGCTAGTTTCACAATCATTCTATAGAATTGGGGATTTGCTGGTATCTTCTTAATTTTGCACTTTCAGCCATCTTTCTTTAATCTTATGTTACATCTTCATAAGTCATGCCACTCTCATGAAAAACTAATCCAGATATTTGAAATGTTCGTATTTATCCACCATAATTCATATAATCTCATATCACCTTCATCTTTTATGAGGCTAACTAAAGATAAATGTAATCTGTCTACTTCAATTGATCCTAAATTCTATCTATCTTGTGTTCTCCATAGATCCGGTTTTGCTTGACACACCAACTAGTCTCATTAATTAAAATAATATCATCTGCAAACAACAAGCACCATGGAACCACATTTTTTATATTATTGGTTAGCTCATATATGACTAAAGAAAAGTAAGTACGAGTTGAGAGCCCCAATTGGTGGAAAAAACCCATAACCTCTAGTCAGCTCCACTATGCAGCTCAAAGGAGTAAACTGATTATTATAGGGAACTCCTCTGTATTTCCTTCAACATTGTGGGATTGCTTCTTCGTACATATCCTTTATGAAATTTATAAATTTGTTTACACCCCTATTTCTTCTTAATCATCCAGAACAGATTCTTCTTCGCACTTTATCATATGATTATCTAGTTCAATGAATATCATGTTGCGAACCTTCTTCCTCTTCTTATAAATTGCATCAATCTTTTTTTACCAAAATATAACCTCCCACACTATTTACCAAGCATGAATTCAAATTGATTCTGTCACCTTGTAATGTTTCCACATCTATGCTCTATCAGTATAACACAAGTTTCATCATATCACTGATCATCTTAATATAGCAGTAGCTCCCATAACTTAAATATATGTGTTTATATGTCGACGCCAAGATAATTTCTCTTCACTCATTTGATATATTCAACTCCTTAATATTACATTAAAACAATTTATTAGTCATACAACCTTGAACTCTCTAATGAACTTGTAAGCCTTTATATGGATATCATCTAGACCACAGGAAAAGGGAGAGTTAACAACTATAAGAAACTCAACTTTTGAGATCCAACAGCTACCAAAAAGAAGGCTTTTACAACTTAAAATAATCACAACTAGTTCTTTTGCAAATGCTGACTTCCATTATATTTAAGACAGAAGAACATGGATGCAAATGAAAAGGTACAAGAGCCGTTAATTATAAAAGTAGATATTTATCGACATAATGACATACACTTAAGTAGTACTAATAGCACAATGGATCCATTTGGTTTTATGATTTTGTTTATTTGGAATTTACATGTTTTCAATATTCAACACCGTAAGGAAGAAAGATACAGATTACAAGAGTTTTGCATGACTTTACTGGCCAAATTAATATACCATTTGTGTTTTACTGGAGTCCCCAAAGTTCATACGCTAGACAAGTAAGACAATAAGGTAGAGTTGAAGATAAGAGTAGAGTATCCAAGTGAAATAAGTACCTGTGGAGTTACAAGATGCTCTGGAAAAAAGCGTTCAATAGAAGGTCTACGATGGTCATCGCCAAACGCTAGAGATGATACAAGATTTGAAGGTAAACTAATCTACAAAAGATACAAAAGAAAAATTTACAAGGAATGATAAATGTTTCTTAATCAACATCAGAGCAGATATGGAAAGATTGGGCTACCTTACCTTTGTTAGAGAAACATATGGAGATGAAATGCCAATAAAATATCCTAAAACCATTCCTATAATTGACGTTATAACTAGTCTGGAGCTATCGTTCGTTCTTCTGAAAGTCCCACTGAATCAGAATAAACAAAAAAACATGGTAACTCTAAGATATATGCATAGATCACAAGCTTGAGTTCAGATCCAAATGTATAATAAAATTGATTCTAGTGCAAGTATTGTCCACAAACCTGCGGTACAAGGTTGTCATTGTGATAAAAGTTGCGTAATCCAAAGGTTAGCAGTTAGCACTAACCATAAACAAATTCCTTGAGCATCTTCAGCATCCTACACTTTCTAGAATAAGAAATCTTGTCATGCCAGAAGGGCTGAATCTGTTAATCATTGGGGAAATGTGAGCTATTCCCAGTAACCTGCATAATTTCATGTCTTCGCCAAATCTTTATCTCCACATATTAATCAATAGAGCAAAATCAAGGCGATAGATCTATGTAGGCAATACCAACTAGTTTAGATTAATATGTTAATTATGTTGCTGGTTTGCTAAGAGTCTTTTCAGTGTGCATGTTTAGAGACTTGTACGTTGGCAACGTCTACTGTTGGAGAATCCAAATTATTGAGTATTAGAATGAAAAAAGTCTAAATATTCTCGTAATCGAATTCACTGAAGAAGGCCTCTAAGAGAAACCAATTAAGCTATTCGTAAGCTCCATCAGAGAAAATTTCGGGAAGAAATAAGAAAGCTAGTTTTCAGGTTCCATGCTCACTCCCGTCTTATTGCTATGTGAGCCAAACTTTCTAAGATTAAAATGTTAGCTAAAACTCTCTAAATCTCACAACTATCCTACATTACCTTACAAGTTTCTAACATACTGATAAGACTTCTAGTGAACACAAAACACAATGTCACTTCAAGTTAGGATTTTCTTCCTAGTTTCTAAACAACCAGACAAAAAAACTACCTGCAGTCCATACTATTTGTCTTTTAATATTTTTGCACTCCCTTAAGAAGAACATTTAGTAAGCATTTGGACATAATTTTGTTTGAAACTTGAAGGAAAGGAGTTTTTGGAAAACGAAGTTAGAAAAATGGTATTTAGAAATTGAAGTTGTGTTTGGACATGCATGAAAAAACACATTTTCAAAAATCTAATCCAATGAATAACCAAACAAAGTTTTTTATTTTATAATATTTGATAAAAGGGAGGAGGGGGAAAATCTATGTCCAAACAACTCCTAAACATCCTTAATCATTTAATCATTTGATCATTTGTCTAAACTAATACCCTTTATCTAAACTAAATCAATTTACCAAAACGACTAAATTAAAGTATACGGTATCCCGGACAACTACGCTGCTCGGATTCAACATGAAAATTAGGCAAAAGGCAGTTGGGTGCACAAAACATCCTTGTGTTAGCAGGGTCTTGGGAAGGGAAGCATCTATGTAGATACACTACCCATATGCAAGCATTAGACATTAGTGGTTCAACAACTCAAACCGGTGACCTATACGTCAATACACAGAGACAACTTTACTATTGTTCCAAGACTGCCTACGATTCAACATGAAAATTGATTGTTCAAAAATGTGTGTTTCTAGTCCCAAAAGACATAGTAAATTCCAGAAAATCATGATTAAATTCAGTATCATTTCTGCAATCGTCCATTTATAAAATTGGGAAAAATATGACAAATTAGTGGAATGTATAGAGCATGCAAAAGTAAATTAGAAAAATTAAGATCGCAATTTAAAAGGTTAAGAGTGTTGATAACTTACAGATTTTCACTGAATATTTCAGATGAGATCTGGTTAAACCTTCATGCCATCATGGAACTTCATGCCAAATGAATGGAAAATACATCAAATCCCTCTAAACTTTACCCATTTTTGATAATTTCATATTCCGAGGATGTTTGGATTGAATTATTTCAAGTGTTTCTGGCTTTTAAGCTTTTAAAGATAAAAATATTTTATAGTGCTTACTTTTTAGGTAAAAAAAGTACAAAAATAAGAAAAGCTAAAATTTGAGTATTATAATGGAATTTTCGATAACGTAATTTCGGTATTCGATTTTTAAAATATTACACTATTACCATACTAATTTATTTCGGTATGATTTGGTATATTAAAGTCGATTTTGGTTCTATGGTATGGTAAATCAGTAATCATAATTTGTTTAAGTTCGACTAATATATACTCGTATAATAAAGTATTATGACTTCGACAATTAAAAAAATATCTCAATTGTATCATACTAACACATTACACATGTAGAAATATACATGCAAAATAAAGTACAAACAACTCCTTTTGTTAATCAATTACAATTCAAATACATTTCAATCAGAATAGAGTTGTCAAAGTTTCAACTTGTAAGCATTTAGTTTATACTAATACAAGGTTGCATATTTGTTAGTATTATATATATATATATATATATATATGTTATTTATGTAACTATAAACTTGGGTATGGTATTTGGTATTTCAGAATGTTATTTCTAAATATCAAATACTTTACCGAATACAAAAAAAAATTAAAATGTATACCATATACGATACCAAATACAATAATACCAAAAATCACGATATTAAAAATTTCAATATGGTATGGTAATTCGGTATATACCATACTATGCCTCCCCCCTCCCCCCTCTACTTATGACTTTTAACTTTCAAAGTCAATTCAAACTGTAACACCTCAGATTTCAAAAAGGGAAAAGATTGCATAAATTGCAGCTATCTACAGTTCGTACAACTTTCTACGGGTCGTAGACCAGTCTCATAGAAAGGGGGAAAATAATTTTTGAAAATCAAGTCCCATTACCTTATCCTACGGCTGGCCATGACGGTCCATCGTATGGTCTACGGATCATATATAGGTTCCGTAGAAACAATTCATACTTGGAGAATTTTTGGGGTTAAGGTTGAGTTCTACGGTTAGAGTCTACGGACTGTAGAAGGATTCCGTTAAAATTGGATAAATATTAAGGTCTCAGTACTTGGTCTACAGTTGACCAGTACGAACCATAGAAAATTCGACAGTCCGTAAGTCGGACCCGTAGACCAGTCTGATAGTTAATTCTTAGGGGATTTTGGGTCTTTTCTTAAATGTTTTAAGCCTATACTATGTCGATTTGACCTCTATCCAAAGTCCTATATAAAAACTTTAAGTCCTAAATTTACCAACTTTAAACTATTTCTCCTATTTCCTCAAAAACCCAACCAAATTCATTCTCCCAAATTCCCTCTCAACCTAAGGAAGAAGAAAAAGCTAGGGTTCTCTCCAAGGCCTTCAATTCACCATTCATCTTGGGCTTTGAGTAGCAAGGTATGTGGGTATTCACCCATAGAGTCCATTCCTCTATGTGGTCCCCAAGGTTTTCAATTTCTCAACTCAATTTCAATTGATCAAATTGTTGGAAAAATGGGAACTAACACAAAATATATATGGTCAAAGTGATGAAAATAAAATGGAAAAATAATAACACCAATAATTTTACGTGGAAACTCTTTTAAATAAGGAAAAAAACCACAGGCCAAGAGGAGCAACTGATATCACTATAGTAAGGAATTTTACATTGTGTAGTCACGAATATAATACTCAAAATGACTACAACACACTCAAAATGAATAACACTCTTTTGATTTCCACCTTACTAAAATATCGCTCACACTCTATTTTTCTTCACAAACTATTTTTCTTGTATAGTCTATGGAATACCTCACTTTGCTCTCAAATATTTTTTTCTCTCTATCTTGGTGTGTCATGAACTGATGAGTTGATGGCCCTTTTATAGAATAAATTTGCAACTGCAAATTTCAACACCATCCACAATATGTTAAAGTTGTGCCACCGAAAGTTTTTAATTGTTGTGTTTCTCAACATTTCCTGCCACTGTAAATTTGCCAACCTTGCCAACCATTGACAATTGCAGCAACAATTGTTGAAGTCAATAATGGGGATGGACCCCACAAATCTCCTCCTCCAGTCCCATTCACCGAAAAAAGGTATCTCTTTTTTCTTTATAGAGAGCTCATACTGACACGTTGTTTTCATAACTCAAACTTGTCTTTCAGTATCGTCTTGGTCAACATATCTGCAAGATTTTCACTTGTGTGGATATTTTTGACATGAAATGATTCACTCCCCACTTCCTCACGAATCCAATGATATCTGACGTCAATGTGTTTTGTCCTTGCATGGTACTTGGAGTTCTTGCTCAAGTTTATTGCACTCTGCCTGTCACAATAGACAATATACTTCATCTGATGTAAATCAAGCTCTTGAAGAAATCGCTTTAGCCATATCATCTCCTTGCCGGCTTCAGTAGCCGCAATATACCCAGCTTCAGTTGTAGATAATTCAACACACTTCTGCAACTTTGACTGCCATGATATAGCTCCCCCTGAAAAATTATACAAATATCCAATAGTGGATTTTCTATTATCAAGGTCACCTGCCCTATCAACATCTGTATAGCCCTTCAAGATTGAATCTGATGCTTCAAAACACAAGCATTCATCTGATCTTCCTCTAAGATATCTGAGTATCCACTTCACAACTTCTCAATGCTCTTTTTCCGGATTGTCGAGAAATCTGCTAACAACACCAACTGCGTAAGCAATATCAGATCTAGTGTATACCATTGCATATATTAGACTTCCGACGGTGGAGGAATATGGAACTTTGGCCATGCTCTTTTTTTTCTCGCTAGCTGTAGGACACATCTTCTTGCTCAACTTCATATGACCAGCAAGAGGTGTGCTAACAGGCTTAGCATTCTTCATATTGAAGCGCTCCAGTACACGTTCAATGTACTTCTTCTGTGACAAATAAATCTTTCTTTCATCTCTGAGATGAGTAATTCTCATGCCCAAAATTGTTTGGCATGACCCAAGTCTTTCATAGCAAAAGACTTACACAACTCTTTCTTCAACTCATCAATCTTGAAAGTATTCCTGCCCACAATTAACATATCATCCACATACAACAGAAGGATGATAAAATCACCGTCATAATTTTTTTGTACAAATACACAATGATCTGATGAAGTCTTATTATAGCCTTGCTCCCCATAACAAATTCAAACTTCTTGTACCATTGTCTAGGAGCTTGCTTTAGGCCATAGAGACTCTTTCTGAGTTTGCACACAAAATATTCTTTACCTTCTACTTTGAAGCCCTCAGGTTGTTCCATATAAATCTCTTCTTCTAGGTCACCGTGAAGGAAAGCTGTCTTCACATCCATTTGTTCAATCTCTAAATTAAGACTAGCAGCCAAACCTAGAACTGTACGAATCGAGGAAATTTTCATAATGGAGAAAATATTTCGTCAAAGACAATACCCTTCCTTTGACCAAATTCCCTAACAACCAATCTAGCTTTGTACTGTGCTTTAAGTTGTGTTCTTCAACTTTAACTTTGAACACCCACTTGTTCTTCAAAGCTCTCATGCCTTTGGGCAATTTCACCAACTCATAAGTGTGGTTCTCATGCAGAGACTTCATCTCATCTTGCATGGCTTCAATCCATTGATCCTTGTGCTAATATTCCATGGCCTCCTCATAACATTCAGGCTCTCCCCCGTCAGTGAGTAATACATACTCATTGGATGAATAACGAGAGGAAGGAACCCGCTGTCTTGTGGATCTTCTAAGCGGAATATTTAATTCGTCCACAACTTCATGAGCAGGAGGATCATCAATAATAATATCATTGTTATTATCAACATCAACATGTTGATTCGATACATGATTATGGGCGTCACTATGATCATCAAGCCCAACAACATCATGCATACTTATGTGAGGAACTTCATCTAGATGAACTATGCCATCAAAACTTGAAGATTCTAGCTTCTCCGCTTTGTCAATATCTTCAATTGTTTGATTCTCCATGAAAATAATATCACGGCTTCTCACGAGTTTCTTCTCAATTAGATCATATAGCCTGTAACCAAATTCATCAAGGCCATATCCAATGAAGATGCACTGCCTTGTCTTGGCATCTAACTTTGACCTCTCATCTTTCGGCACATGTATAAAACCTTTGCAACCAAATACTTTTAAATGGTCATAAGAAACATCTTTTCCATACCAAACTCTATTTGGCACATTACTTTGCAAAGCAACAGTAGGAGATAGATTAATAACATGTGCAGTGGTCAATAAAGCCTCACCCTAAAATTAGTTTGGCAACTTTGCTTCATAAAGCAAACATCTAACTCTTTCCATCAAGGTCCTATTCATCCTCTCAGCCAAACTATTAAGTTGAGGAGTCTTGGGAGGAGTCTTACGGTGTCTAATACCTTGATGCTTGTAGTATTCGTCAAATGGCCCACAATATTCACCACCGTTATCAGTACAAATACATTTCAGTTTCTTTCCAGTTTCTCTTTCAACTGAAGCCTGAAATTGCTAGAAGACACCTAACATTTGATCTTTAGTCTTCAAGACATAGACCCAAAGTTTTCTCGAGCAGTCATTAATAAAAGTGACAAAGTAGAGTGCACCACCCAATGTCCTTGTCTTCAATGGACCACATAAATCAGAGTGCACCAATTCAAGCAACTCTGTCTTTCTCGAAGGAGGATTAGACTTAAAGGAAACTCTATTTTATTTACCAGCCAAGCAGTGCTCACACTTTTCTAATTTAGCACTTTGCAAATCTAACAATAATTCTTTTTGGCTAGAACATTAAGTCATTTGTCGCTGATGTGGCTAAACCTCTTGTGCCATAACGTTGAAGAGCTATCGCTCTCAATCGCATTCACCATATCAACACAAGCAGAAGTCGTAGTCCAGTATAGACCACGACGTTTGTTACCACGAGCCACAACCAAGGAACCCTTAATGAGTTTCCATTTTCCATCACCGTTGGTACTAACATATCCTTCATCATCCAAAACACAAATAGAAATCAGGTGCAGACGAACATCAGGAGCATGTTTCACATTGTTCAAAACTAGTTTAGTTCCAACACTAGTTTCCAAACAAATTGTACCAATACCAACCACCCTAGAAACAGTCTCATTAACCATACTCAAGGTTCCAAAATCACCATGAGTATAGGAAGAGAAAAAATCCTTCCTTGATGTCACGTGAGATCGGCACCAGTGTCCACAACCCAACTTGACTTATCACAAGCAATATTTATCATATCCGCATTAAGGATGGTAACAATATGTTCGGTGGTAACGGTGGCTAGGAAATTTTCATTGCCATTTTTTTTAGTTTCCTTTTTGTTTTTGTTCTCCCTCTTCAACTTCCTACATAACTTCTTTATGCGCCCTTTTATGCCACAATGATAGCACTCAATATCTTTAAGACTGCCTCAGGATTTTCTCTTATTTTGTTCTCTATTATAAGAACCACGTGTTTTGTTTCTTCCTCTGAAGCCAGTTATCAGGACATCGACGAAGAAGAGCCTTGAGATTTTCTTCTCATTTCTTCGTTCAAGCCACTACTCTTGGCAGAATCCATAGAGATCACACCATCCAGAGCAGAATTTGACAATGAAGTAAATTCATTGAGATCACACCATCCGGAGCAGAGTTTGACAATGAAGTTCTAAATGTTTCCCAAGAGTCTAGTAGGGAACCAAGTAGAAGCAAGCCTTGAATTTCTTCATCAAATTTGATGCCCATAGCAGATAATTGGTTCATGATCCCCTGAAAATTATTCAGATGGTCTGTCATCGGAGAACCATCATGATACTTTAAACTCAACATCTGCTTTATTAAGAACATTTTATTGTTTCCAGTTTTCTGAGCATACAAACTTTCAAGATGCTCCAAAAAGGTTCGAGCATGTGTCTCCCCCGAAATATGGTTCAACACATTATCGTCAACCCATTGCCTAATGAATCCACAAACCTGTCTGTGCAATAGATTCCACTCTTCATCTATTTTATTATCAGGCTTTACAGTGGTAAAGACTGGTTTGTAAAAGTTCTTGACATAAAACAAATCTTCCATTTTCCCCTTCCAAATAGCATAATTAACACCATTCAAAGTAACCATTCTACTTGTGTTGGCTTCCATTGCTTTCCCCCAAAAATATAGCTATTGCTAACCAAAGTAAATCTTTTCTGATGTGGAAGTTCAGACTGTGCTGCAACCACAGAGCATACTCAGATAAAACATTGGCTCTGATACCAGTTTATTGGGAAAATGCAGACTAACACAAAAATATATATGGTCAAAGTGATGGAAATAAAATAGGAAAATAATGACACTAAGAATTTTACGTAGAAACACTTTTAAATAAGAAAAAAAACCACGGGCCAAGAGGAGCAACTGATATTACTATAGTAAGGAATTTTACACTGTGTAGTCACGAATATAATACTCAAAGTGACTACAACACACTCAAAAGGAATAACACTCTTTAGATTTCCACCTTACTAAATTATCGCTCACACTCTATTTTTCTTCATAGACTATTTTTCTTGTATAGTCTATGGAATACCTCACTTTGCTCTCAAATATTTTTTCTCTCTATCTTGGTGTGTCTTGAACTGATGAGTTGATGGCCCTTTTATAGAAGAAATTTGCAATTGCAAATTTCAACACCATCCACAATATGTCAAAGTTGTGCCACCGAAAGTATTTAATTGTTATGTTTCTCAACATTTGTTGTCACTGCAAATTTGCCAACCTTGCCAACCATTGACAATTGCATGCAGCAATTGTTGAAGTCAATAATGGGGCTGGACCCCACACAAATTAGGGTTCTTCTTAGTTCTACATGGGTTTCATTCAATTATGATTTTTATTATTGATTAAGTTTTCTATTGCATGATTTAATGTAAATTACATGATATCTATTTGAATTTATATGAACCCAGGCATGACCCATGACTTTCAATTATGAACTTATGATAAACCCATAAACTATGAATTTTGAAGGAATATGCTTGTCTTATGAAAATGATGTTTATGATGATAGGGTGCTTTTAGGTGAAAGTATCAATGATATTGTGAAAGATTTTCTCTCATACTAATATGTTCATGATTGTGAAAGGAATTTCTCACATATGGATTCACATTGGTGAAAGGTTTTCTCACCTATGCTTGAATAGTAATTTAAGGAGTTATTCTATGTTTTGACTTTAAGATGTGGATTGGTATTTATCATTGTCTTTCCTAAGTTATAATTATATTTGACTTTTATTTATTTCGTTGGAATTTAGACTTAGCACCGGGAAGACTTTAAGGTGGAGGCTCAAACATGATAGTCTCTAGTAGCAACCACTAGTCCCAAACTATGTGCTCCCACGGGATTGTCTTAAATGACCTAGCTAATGAATCCACTTCAACAAAATATGATGTGTACCTTGACAAGTAGAATCCCCTTCTTTCGGTATAAGGGATATACCGAATTCCATGACATAACTCTCATGATTTTATTGTCAGTTAAAGCCAATATCCCACAAAATTGAATATGTTTCTTCTTTCTTATGTATCTCATTTTAAATGAATTGACAATCTTGTTGCTTCTTTAGAGCTTCTAAATATTCAAATGTTGGTCATGTATTACATGTTCAACTATCTATGTCAACATGTTTATTTATGCACATTGCCCCATAATTAGTACATTCTATGTAGGGATAAGGGTCTGAAAAATACTCTAACTTTGGTCGAATTTGTTGTTGCGATACTAAACTTTCATGAGGACCTATTACCTCACTTGACTATTAATAGTGTATTTTTACCCCCTGAACTATTTAATAGTGTATTTTAAAGGTATATATGTGCCCACGTGGACACATTACTATTTATAATTTTGTCATTATTTTTTATGTCCATGTGGGCAAATATATATGTTTAAAATACGATATTAAATAGTCTAGGGAGGTAATAGGTCCTCATGAAAGTTTAGTATCGCAACAGCAAATTCGATCAAAGTTGAGGTATTTTTTAGACCCTTATCCCTTCTATGTACTAATTCATACTTATGCCTACATTATCTCATTAATATAGGGTTCGATGCTCCTACCTCTCACACTCGTGGCTAGTTAATCATTCTTTTGGATTCAAGAGTTGGTGAGTCCTCATGTTCCGAGGATAGAGACACATTTACTTGCTTTATGTCTTTCTATTTCTCGAATGATGTATGTGGTGTATGGGTTACCTTCCCAACCACTCCTTTTGATGTTTAGATGGCTTGTAGAGACTATGCTAGACTTTCCTTTGTCAAACTCTTTTATGATATAAGATTGTTAGTTTTGAAATCTTTATTTCTATTATCTTGTATGATGTATGCTAAGTGGCTTGTGTAGGGCCTTTCGGGGTTCTATACAACATGTTATGCCTAGGATATACTTTGGGTCGTGACACAAACACCCTTGAAGCCGTAGTTAATTTCAGATTTTTGTAATGTTGATACCATTCACAATTTACATATCCAAACAATTTTTTCGTTATAAAGCCTGAGAGGCTTGGATCCATTTATAAAAATAAAAAAAGAAACAACACAAATTCTACTAGTTTAGGTTGTAATTATATGTGGAGATAGTACTTTATTAAATTACCATTCGTATCACTTTTTATTCGCTAAATACATATAGGGCTCAGATACATGGGGTCAAATTAGGTGTAATTTATTTCTGATACATTGTATCTAAGCCTGATTTGAATGTATCTGGACTGTAGCGACTCTCTCGCTCACTTCTCTCCTATCTCATTTGTCTCTCTCATATTTCACTCTCCTCTTTCCTCTCTCATTCACATCTCTTCCTATATATCTATATTTCAGAATGTATTTGAGTTTCACAAATATTATGTATATGTGTATCTAGTATCAATTTCATGTTTTTGTGTACTTCAAAATAATTTCATCGCGTGTATTGATGAGTCCACAATTTGGACTAATTTAGGGCTTTATTTTAATAGATTTAGTGTCCTTAAATGCATATTTTGTGCCAATAACTGATGTAAATCCTTGATTTTCAGGTATTTGGATTGAGAAACAAAGAATGGACACTAATGAGTAAAAAAGAACAAGGTAGCTGAAAGAACGAAGAAAAAAAGGCCTAAGGATCGCCTAAACCATTGGGCGAGTCGCCGAATGGCCATGGTCTCGCCTAATGTTCCAGTGTACCAAGCCTTGAAGGAGAAAATCAAGTCGACGATAGAAATGAGCAGTCGCCGAGTCATCGAATGGTTTCGCGATGCAGTACTATATCGCCTAAAGTTACAGAACTTGAAGATGCTGAAGGCCAAAACAGAAAGGTGATGGAATTGATCAAACGGCGGATCGTCGAGTGGATCGGCGATCCCGACTTATTGCGCTGAATGGTCCTTCGTAGCACATTTTTGGCGACTATAAATACATTTTTAAATTCTTAGTTTAGTATCAGATTTTTATCTAGCTTTCATTATTGTTCAGTTTTCAAGTTTGAGAGCTTAGAACTGAGTTTGAAGACAATATTTCCTTAGCTTTGAAGATTTCTATTTATGAGAAATTGGAAGTGGGTGTTGAAGATTCTTTATCTTAGACCTTTGTAAAGATAATATTAATCTTACCCAGTTGATGGAAGCACAATTTGGTAACAATTTCTATCCTTTTATGATGTTTAGCTAAAACCCCAATTCTTGGGGTGTGATCATGTGATTATGGGTTGATTCAGCTCCTGGGTATTGTTAATTGATAGTGTAAATGTT
>NW_006239171.1:870074-894386 GCF_000226075.1 Solanum tuberosum
CCAAGATTACTGAATTGATGGTCTGTGGGTATTGGGTTGTCATGGGTTCAGCTCGAGAGAGTGAATCCTAAACCCTTTTCCACACATTCAGATCGAGAGAGTGAATAGACTAAAGCGAAGGTTGTTCTTAATTGCTGCTTATTGGTGTTCGAGAGAAACCAATTTGATTCGTGATAAATTGTTCGAGAGAAAGTTTATCCCCACTAAAGTCTAGCTTATTCACTGATTTACAGCTATTCACTATTAATTGCAATCACCCAATTGTCTACCTAAGCCCATAATCCAATCACATCCCAAGAACCCGTCTTTATACTTGCTATTTTCATGTTATTGCTGTTGTAGTTGATAGTTGAAACCAAATCACATGTTATTTGACACTTGTGTCCCCCAAACTTGAACCATGCTTTTATTCGTAAATGTTTTTACCTATGATTGACTTGAACATATTCATGTTTTTCTATTGATTCTCAAATACGTACCACTCCCTTAGGACTCGACCCCAACTCACTTAGTTGGGTTATATTACTAACTAACGATAGTTGATGCTTAGTATTGGATGAAGTGTCTTTGAAACGTTATTAATCATGTATTCCTTGGAGTTGTGGATCCTTTTGTGTCAAAAAAAGATTCTAAAACAAACGAAGAGTCCCGTTTTTAATCATCAATTATAAATTATTGAATTTTTCTTTTCATTGGATTAGGTATCCTATTCTAGAAAAATAAGATATTGTCTAACGACTTTATGTATAATGACCCTCCATGCCTTTTCCTTAGTTTTTCGATCTTTTCAGCATTTAAAGCTTTCCTGTAGTGACCTCAAATTATTTATGACTTGTTAGGACTGACAGTTCGATCTTCTGGTCGTTGGTTTGGGTTTTATGCAAGTTTCTATATTTTGGTTCTTTTGAAACTTGAACGGTTGACTTCGGTCAAAACTCTAGGAAGACGGCCTCATAATGCATTTTTGATGATTTTATTATCTCTTGAATGTCCAGTTTGTTGTAGTAGGATCTTCGTTGGAAATCTCGACACTTCCGAGCTCATTCTGAGCCCTTTTGTGTTAGTTGGCTTAAAATGGAGTTTGAGTGTGTGATCTTAGGCATATTTATATGCCCATTTGCTAATTTTTGCTAGCATATATATTTAGGTTTAAGAGTATTATTTATTATAATACTTATGTTTGGTTGAGATTGCAATGATTTTACATTAAGACATGTGATTAGTTAATGCAGAAGAATTGAGGGGAAAATTGAGAAAATGAGAGCTAGAGCATAAAAAGAAAGCATTGACGCAAATTGAAGGAACACACAAAGAAGAACTGGGTTGGGTCATACTGGTGGTGTGTCGCCTCAGGCCCTAAACTATAGAAGTCCCAGCTTGGTGGACTGTAGGCTGATGTACCGTGAGTTTATGATATTTTTGATGCATTAAACTTGAAGTTTTGCATGCGTCTTAGGCATTTTGTTATTAGATCTGATGGTGTTTTGATCTGATTTTGCTGGAAATAGATTTTGGAGAAGTTGGTGTTGAAAGTGCTTGAAACAACAGATACTTGGTAACAGACGAGTCACCTACGAGTCGTCATTCCTTCGATGAGACGTAGGTGGATGTGCGGGTGACGTGATGAGGAAAATGGACTAAGTATGGAACAACAGAGAAACTGACGAGCCGTAAGTCCTATGACGAGTCGTCGATGATGAGTCATAGATGACTTTAGAGAAGATAAGTTTCAGTCCATAAATAACGATTGAACATGATGGGTCGTGCTTAGACCTACAAGTTGTAGGTCATGCCCGTCGATGACATCCATTAGATATTTAGCTAATTGCTGAGCAACGGTTGCACCTACGAGCCGTCGTTCTTGTGACGAGCCGTAGGTGACCACCCGTTTATGACACAACTCAGAACCAGATTTCCTTAAACTTCATTTTTCTACTTGATTTAGGATTTATTTTCTATAAATATTAGTTTTAAATTTCGTTTTTGGGGTGTTAGACCTTTTAAGATACTTTTGTTTTGGCTTTGAGAATTATCTTGCAAACATTTTTAGCATTTAATTCTTAAAGTTTGGTTTATCAAATTTGCATTTATTCTTCAATTCAAGATTTTAGATCATGTCTATTCTCATTGTAAATTCATGATTTATGCTATTAACCCTAATATGAATTGTAAATTCTCAAGCATGAATAGCTAAATCCACAACTAGGTTTATGGGAACCATGAGTAATTAATAACGTAAAACTAACAATTAAGTAATTCTGAAATGGTGTTTAAGCATGTATTTTTAACTTCTTCGTTTTGAATGCTTTTTAACAGTGCGCAACGTTAGAACTCACCTCATTCCTAGTTGCCCGACCAATGAAGTAATGAATGAGGTTAAACAACATAGCTTCTTTTGCATGATAATACACTATCTAATAGCCTGACCCAAATACGCGAGGGCTAATCTGGGGTCAAGGATAAGGGTTAGTAAAACATACACTCGTAGACCGATCAAGTTGTGTGGTGAAATTTCCTACTTGGACGATCAATCACTTAGGAGATACTTAACTTACCAACTTTGCATGTTAAATACTAGGAAATAGTTAATATTATTAGGATCAACTCAGTTAGGTTCTTTATTTGACAATGAACGCTTATACTTCTTTAGGAAGGTGTAATTTAGGCGTATCATAGGTGCTCCACACTAGGGCCAAACTGCTAGTGCACTGGGCTGGCGCTCTGCAGGCATGCCGCGCCAACCTACAAACTATTGGCACCCAGTATAGGTGCACTGATGGCGCGCCGCCCCAGCCACCCCAAATAGTTCTCAGATTTTTCAGGATTCCGAATCCAACAAGGAAAAGGGGTTATTTTCTAAAACCCTATAAACAGAACCTTAGACCTCTTTTGTAGGATTACGTTTTCTTTTTCAAGTGCAAGAGCAAATGGATAAAATTTCACCTTAGGTTTCTTTTCTACTACTCGTTCTTAGTTGTTGAATTTCATAAAAATAATTGTGTTGATGTTTTTGATTAGCACGAGTAGCTAATAAAAAATAATTATATATCAATTGAGAAAATCTATCATTAATGATGGTAGATTCAGAATTCTCGAATGATGCATGTAGTGCTTGCTTGATATTATAAAAAGACTTTCAAAGCTGATAAATCATGTCAGGTTGGACTTGATTGTATCTTGAAGGGGGCTTCATGTATATTACCTCATGTAGTTCACCATGCAAAAAATACATTTTCACAGTTATTTGATGAAGTTGCCACCATTTGACAAATGAAATAGTGAGCAACACATAAATTTTCGTCATCTTTGCAACAAGGGTGAAAGTCTACTCATAGTCCAACCTATATTCTTGAGCAACTAGTCGAGATTTATACCTCTCCAATGCGCCATCGAACTTCATCTTCACAGGATAAATTATTTTATTCCCAATAACAGAAGTTTTAACTAATCTAAACATCAAATCTTATGTATGATTTTCTTTTAAAGTAAAAAATTCCTATTTCATTACTTTTTTACAATGTCGTGACTTGATGTCTGTTGTTAAGTAATTGAGACAAAAATAAAATTCACAAGTAGTAAGGTGTAAGATCGATCATATATACCTGGAGAGTATTCATATTGATCTACGGCAAATATTTTAAGTTTAGAGTGACGGATAGCAGGAATGGAGGGATTTGTCTGGTCATTTGGTACATATTCACCATCCAAATCATTATTATTGTCAGATGGAGGAATGAAAGAGATATTCAATGAATTAGGTGACGAGGTACCATTATCTAAATTTTTTATAGTGAATATATTGGGCTAACTAGGATCATTAGTAATGTCATTAGAATCTTCGTCAAGAGATGTAGAATTGTGTATCTATTGATTCTCAAACTTGTACAGAAAAGAGTCAGAGTCAGATGTTGTTGAAGAGGTTATAAAATAAGTCAATAGATGCTCAAAGAAAATTACAAGTCTGGAAATTCATAACTGTCGTTTAGAAGAATCATAATGAAGATATCTCTTTTGAATATCATTATATCTCAGGAAAACACATCTCGCAATTTTAGCAGATAATTTACGACGTCCATGTCTAGGTAAATTGACAAAAGACACAAAATAAAAAATATTTAGATGAAAAGTAATCATGAAGTTCATAAAAAATAACAGAGTGTGGACTATCATCTTTGTTAATGGTGATGGTGTGTTTGTTTATAAGATAGATAAAAGTTTGGATGGCCTCAACCTAAAATAATTTAGGAATATTTGATGTTTCGAGAATAGCTAGCGTGGTTCCTAGATTATGCCAATTTTTTCTTTATACAACCTTATTTTTTCAGGTGTGTATAAACAAGAGTGTTTTGAAATAATGTCTCTCTTTAAGAAAAAATACGAGTTCAAACTTCATATATTCCCCATTCGAATCAGATCAATTTTTTTTTATTCTCTTATTGAATTGAGTCTCAAAATAGGTGACAAATTATTTTATGATTTTAGGAACTTCTTGTTTCTAAAAAAGAACACCTAAGTATACCGTGATACGAGATCAATAAATAAAATAAAATATTGATATTTCAATCTAAAAGAAATAGGTGCAGAACATCATATAGTATTCTATAAATCAAAAGTAGAATTTTATGGAGTAGTACTACAAGGAAAAGACAGATTATGACTTTTGAATTAAGCACAATTTTTATAAGACAGTTTTGATGATAAAATTCATGATTTCTTATTCAAATGAAGATAATATAATATCATAGAAGAAAGTTTTAGAGCATGTGGATGCCCAAGATGATGATTCCACGAGTCTCACAATTTGGTCAAATGACTAATGTCTTCTTTAGTGGCTTGCAAAAACATGCATGTTCAAGGTGTTTTAGACATGGACAACTGAAACATTCTCCTTACTTTACAATCCTTGGCGATCACTTTTTTTGTCTTCATATTTTGAATAACACATCAAAATGTGAGAAAATAATAAAGTAACTTTTTCCACCAATTATTCAATTGAAGTAAGATTAACAATGAGTTTACGCACAAAAAGGAAATTCGTGAAGCAAGATGTATTTCTAATTCTAGAAGCAGGTAATGTATCACTATTGCTTGTAACAACAAGATGAATTTTTGATGGAGTTGATAGAGAGTTTAAATTATGGATATCGTATGTCATATGATTAGAAGTTGCCCGATCTATATGTCAAATCTTTGAATGCTTTTTTTTTTTTTTACTAGGATAGGAGACATTGAAAGCATTGAAAATAGCCCGGGGAGAGCAACTACAACTAAATTTGGTATCATCTTTGAAGTGTTTTTGGATCCAGGGAAGATGGTGGTGTGATCTTTGCTTGGCTCATATAAGCTTCAGACGCTTGATAAGCTTTTTGCTTAGTTTTACGCATGTTTGGGCGATGATTTCACTCAATAATTATATGGTCAGACTTTTTTACAATAATTGCATATATTTTTCTTCTAGCAATGTAACACAATATGATCATACTTTTTACACTCAAAGAATTCGGTTCGGACTTTTGAGATGAACTTTTAGTGTAAGATTTATGGGTACATTTTGATGTAGACATAGTAACGTCAATTGTGTAGGACAAATCTATGGCTGCTAGTATTGATGCATATCTCCTCACAAATGAGTTCTTCAAAAACTATATTGATTTATGGTAGAGTTTCTCTTTTAAGAATGTTGCTCTAACAGGCTCAATGCCAGGCCTCAATTTCATGAGAAATTGGACAATCCGAGTCTTCTTCCTCTACAACATAACTTCTCTTCAACATGATTTTTCTGAAACCTGTGGAAGAAACATTTCCTCTAAAACTTTGGTCATGTTCTGACTAGATTGTCATAAGCCCCAAATAATAACTCTAAATGTCTTTATCTCCCTGCTTGAATTCTGGGAGAGTATGTTCTAATTTAAATTCACGAATATGATTATACTGAGCACATATCTTTTTTAGATGCTTTCACATTTTTGATGTCCTGGACGCAGACTGAGTGCAACATCTACATGTACAAAATTAAGGATTTGCAAAATCACACGAGCATTGTTAGCATGTCAAACTTGTTTTTTTCTTGTCCTCGTTAGGCTCAGTTGTTGATCCATCCAAAATTCCGAACAAGCTTTTTCTTCGAACAAAGATCCAAAAATAAAATTCTCATATTGGATAGTTTTTCATCAAATTTGATAGAAAAATATCAAGAGAATGTGACTCCATTAGGAAAACAAAAGATAATTCAATGACAAAAATCAAATAGCAAGAAAGAGTAAGAAGTAAAATAATTTTGAAAAAATATAGGCTCTTGATATCATGATAAATACTGATAAATCAAAATTCAAAAGAGTTGAAAAAATATTCTATATTTTCTTGTCTACAATTGATAAAGTAGAGACTATTTATATACAAAGATATATAACTACAAGTACTACAATCATGATTTCAATACTATATTTTGCACAATATCAAATCATATCTTACACAATATCAAGAATTCGATTATGTGTAGTTAATGCAGAATATTCATCCGATCTTTTAGAATCATATATAATATTTTGGAATCATATTTGATTTGGTTAACACATCAGACCTCAAAGATCCCTTCCAAGATCTTTTCATAGGCAAGGTCTTTCTCCATGATCACTGGAGTGCATTGATTATGAATACAAAACTCTAAATCAGCTCTAATATCTTCTGTCTCTGCTAAGATAGACATAATATATAAACATGGCCCTTAACTTGGTTTCAGCGGACAACTATGCCATCCAACTTTGAGTGTGCACAAGTAAACACTTAAACTTGTATAAAATTGAACAGGTAGACACGCGTGTCATACAAGACATAATATACGTAGGACGCCACATAGGATACAAAATTCCCATGTAGGGTGTCAAATTGGACGAATGTGTGTATTTATTTAATTTTATTCAAGTTTAACTGCCTACTTATGCGTACTCAAAGTTAAAGGTCATAGTTACCGGTTGAAACCAAGTTAAGGGTCATGTTACTGTATTATGACACTAAAATATTAGCTCCATCCTTTACTGTTCCGGCAGCAACCTATCTAAAGTTACCCTCATTGTCGCTTTCACAAAAAGCTACATAGATGGGC
Source organism: Solanum tuberosum (assembly GCF_000226075.1). NCBI lineage: Eukaryota > Viridiplantae > Streptophyta > Magnoliopsida > Solanales > Solanaceae > Solanum > Solanum tuberosum. The sequence goes on from NW_006239171.1 coordinate 877,177, forward strand.
CTTGGATTGCCTCTACATGCAGGCTCCACCGGTATTCTACTTGAAAATATCACTTTCAAGATGCCTCTACAGGTTTGATAAATTCACACTCTCGATAGTACTGGATGTGAATTTTCGGACTTTATCTTTGGGTCATTTGGGGTCATCCCAAACACTAGAGAGATTGTCCTCACAAATTGAAGAGACATGCACTGGATAGTTTATCCCGATTTCTATATTAAATGTACAAGGCCGATCAAGGTTTAAAGTGATTGTGAAAGTTCCAATTTCTCAGAATTATCATATCAAAAACACACAGTTCTAGGACCTCACCCTCTATGCGTTTATTCTTCTTCGGGACAAAATCGAAAAGAGAAGATCTTTGAAGATATATGGATGAAAACATTGTGGGAAAAATCTGGAAAGGTTCGAAGGTATAAAGATATGTTTAATCTTCAAATTACAAGTTGAATCGACCAGCATGTCCTTAACCTCGTGATAAATTCAACTGTACCGGTTTTTGAATAAACAATGAAGAAGTATAGTTCGATTTTTTTTTTCATTTTTGTCCTCTTTGTTTTTCTACATTAACGGGAGGAAGAAAGTTGTTTCTAGCTGTTAAGGAGCTCCATTAATGAAGTAATGAGTAGAACTGAAGAGAAAAATCAGAGAGAATGAAACTGCTTCTTCATTCATAATGTGTGATTTACATCTTAGTTATACATGATATTTCTTAGGTATGAACTGCCAACATGTCATTCACTAACTACCAAAGATTCCATTCTAACATCTATAACTAACTAACTAACTATGTGAACCATTAATTAGTTACATAATCCTCAACACTCCTCCTTAAGCCGAGAATGAGAAAATACATTTTTCATTCCAAGCTTCTTGATAAGTGCTTCATGATGAGGCTTGCATAGCCCTTTAGTATGTAAATCTGCTTGTTGATCTCTAGTGCTTATATGTTGTGTCTGTATGAGTCCCTCTAAAATCTTTTCTCTAACAAAAGGACAGTCTATGTCAAAGTATTTGGTTCTTTCATGAAAAAATAGGGAATGTTGCTATTTGAATTGCAGCTTTTCTATTACAAAACAGTTTTACAGGCAAGTAAATGTTTATACCCAACTCCTTGAATAAGCCTTTTAGCCAGACTATTTCAGCTGTAGTGGTAGCCATGCTCCTGAATTTTGCTTCTGCAGAACTTCAAAACACGGTGCTTTGCTTCTTTGCCTTCCAGGATATCATTACATTTCCCAGCTTCACTATATATCCAGTCACTGATCCTTAGGACTCTACACAAGCTCCCTAATTTGAGTTACAGTATTCTACTAGTTCTTATCCTTTGTTGCTTGGCATAAACAACCCAAGGCCTGTTGTTCCTGTAATGTATCTCACCACTCTGAGTGTTGCCTCTGTGTGACATGTTTGGTGAATGCATGTACTGACTTAGTACCTGAACTACAAAGGCTATATCAGGCCTGGTCATAGTCAAATACAATAGTCTTGCTATTAGTCTTTGATACTTCCCAAAGTTATCCAACAATTTGTCTTATGTATTATTAGTTCTACATGTGCATTCATCAAACACGATATAAGTTAACTTGTGGTTGAACTCTAAAGGAGTGGATGCAGGCCTGCACCCTACTAATCCCAATTCAGACAAAAGCCCTAATGCATACTTCTTTTTATTCATGAGAATACCATCAATAGTCCTAGAGAATTCAATTCCAAGTAAGTACTTTAGCTCTCCAAAATCCTTCATTTTGAACCTATGTTGCAGGTCTTTTTTGACTTGTTGTATGAGTTGTAAATTGCTTCCAGTGATTAGAAGATCATCAACATATACAAGGATTACAATCAACTCTTTTTCTAATTTCTTTGTGAACAATGAATAGTCATAGTGAGACTGTATAAATCCCATATTAATCAGTGCTTCAGTCAATTTTAGATTCCATTGCCTTGGAGCCTGTTTCAAACCATATAGGGACTTGTGTAGTTTGCAAATCATGGATTTTTTCCCCTAGGTCGCAAAGCCCTCAGGGATTTGCGTATAAACTTCCTCTATAGATTGTGAACATCCATTAGAAATAAAAATCACCCACAAGAAGAACCTAAGGCAACTACTGAGCTGACAATGACCATTTTAGCTACTGGTGAGAAAGTCTCAATGTAGTCTAACCCTTCTTGTTAGCTATACCCCTTAGCTACTAGCCTAGCCTTATACCTCTCAACTTCACCTGATGCTTTGTATTTAACTTTAAACATCCACTTGCAACCAATAGGAACTTTATCAGGATGAAGAGGAAGAATAGACCAAGTGCAATTATCCTCTAGAGCAGAAAATTCAGCTTTCATAGCATTCACCAATGAGAATTTTTACAGGGTTCCTTGTGATTGAGTTTCAGTGATAGCAAAATAGGCAGCAAGTAAAGCTCTATAGGAAGGAGAATGTCTAGAATAGGAGACATACTGAGAGATAGGATACAAGCATGTAACTTTAGCACTAGGAGTGACATAATTGTCAAGCCATACAAGAGGTTTAGAAGTTCTAATGGATCTTCTAGGAGGAGGAATAACTAAAGAATCAATCCTATCAGTAGAATCAGCAAACACAGGCGTAGTAGCAGGGACAACACAAGACTCATGTGGTAAAGAAGTATCTGAGCTGGTGTGAGATACAAAATCATCTAGAGAAACAGGAGAAGTATCTGAGAAGAGTCAATAGAGGAAGCAAGGGATTAGATGAACATTGAAGATCCTTAAATGGAAACAACTCTTCTTTGAATACATTGTCCCTACTTACTTAGAGCTTAAGTCATATAGGACATAACCTTTTTGAGATGAAGGGGATCCTAAGTGAACTGCAGGAATGACGCTAGGAGCAAACTTATCAATATGCTTAAGAGTAGTGGCATAGAATAGGGAATCAAAGACTTTAAGATGTTGAAGAGAGGCAGATTTTCCAAACAATACTTCAAAATGAGACTTACCTTTCAACACCATAGTAAGTAGCATATTTAAAGTATAAACTGCTATGGAAACACAACAACCCCAAAACCTCAGTGGTACACTTGCTTGAAATATCATAGCCCTAGTCATATCAAGGATTGATCTATGCTTCCTCTCAACCACTCCATTTTGTTGAGGATAATAGACACAAGAGCTTTGATGCAGAACCCCAAACTCTTTGAACATATTAGTCACTTGATAGTTAAAGAAATCAGTCCCATTATCAGTTCTAAAACACATGACACTGACCCCAAACCATGTTTTCACCATATATAAAAACTCCTTCAAGACTACAAAAGCATCAGATTTAGTGTGCATCAAAAACAGCCAAGTGTATCTGTACTTATCATCCAACAATGTGAGAAAATGTCTCTTACCATCATGGTTAGGAACCTGTAAGGTCCCCATACATCACCATGTACAATATCAAAGATAGCGGTAAAAGTAGAAAGACTAATAGGAAATGGAAGTCTAGATTGCTTTGCAATAGGGCATACAATAAAATTATGATCCTCCAAAGACAGTATCTAAACATTCAATTCTACTGAGAACCTTAAGAGGTGCATGTCTATGCCTCTTATTTCATAGGCTACTCATAGAAGATACAAAATGAATCAGAAGAAGTCAGATTAATAGAGCTAGTAGGGGCACTTGACTTGTCAACAACAAGACCTATAGGAGTGTGATTCTTTGCAACTTGCAAACCACCAGTATCCTTGAGCTCAGTCTGAAGAAGATGTAAGCATTGATCCTCTTTACCAATCCCCAAGACCCTTTCATTTGAGAGATCCTGAAAGATACAAAAGTCAGAAAAAAGCAGAACAAACTGTAATTGCTTAGCCTGCTGGGATATAAACAAAAGGTTGTGTTTGAAGTCTAGAATAAAAAGAACATCTCTCACAGTTTTTTCTTTAAGAACTAAGGATTCACCAATATGACTAATAGGAACCTGACCTCCTGTAGGTAGATTTACACTCATATTTCTCTTAGCACCCAAGTCTGTATATTGATGCATTAAACTAGGATTATGAAACATGTGATTGGAAGCACCAGTTTCAATTATCCAATTGCTATTAACCACATCATACATAAGATCTGTGATTATACCTGCAGTGCTAGTAGTTGCAACATTAGCCATAGAATCTACATCCTTCCCTTTGATTAGTAGGTGGAGAATTTGAGTGTACTACTCAGGTGTGAATAGAGACAGGCCCTGTGTATCTGTTGGAGGTGTGTTAGTGGAAGAAATATAGGATCAACCGGTTGAACTTACATAGGGATCATATACTCTAGCCTCAGTGAATGATTTCCCCAAGTAGCAGCATTGTTGACATGAGGAGTAGAGGCTACTCCTTTTTTCTTAACATAGTCATGAAACTTGTAACAAGACTCCCTAGTGTGAACTTTGTAGTGACAAAAGTCACAGTAAAGATGAGATTTCCCATTAGGTTGACCATCACCATAGTTTCTCTGCCTATAACCACCATTAGCTCCATTACCAGAACGGTAAGCATTACTTCCCCCATATCCTGAGTTAGAACCACTATTGTTCCCATGATGATAAGTAGAGGAATGAGAACTACTAGGACCAGTACAGTGGCCCTGAGACAACCTGTTGCTCATGAGTGCTGTTAACAATTGTGAATCAGCGGAGGAGGAACTACCAGCGCCATTTAACCTCTGATTTTCAACATTAATTATCATGGCATAGTCCTGAGACATTGGGGACAGGCACAATCATCAGGACTTGGCTCTTAGCATATGCATAAGTTTCATTCAAACCCATCAGAAACTGCCATAGCTTCTGAAATTGAATGTGTTCAGCATATTGTTTTGATTTAGGGCATGCACATGAAGGTGGAGGCATTAGAGTTTCAAACTCATCCTAGAGTTCTCTCAAACGAGAGAAGTAATTAGACTTATGAAGGTAGAAGGCCCTAGATGCATTGACCTTATCAAATCTCTCACGAAGATCTTCCCAAATTGTGTGTGCATCAGAACCACAAATGACAGTGCTAAGAAGACCCTTGGAGACAATGTTCATAATCCAACCTAGAACAATAACATTACACCTATCCCAGAGATCATGTATGGAAGAAGGATACATGTCTTTTCTACAAGTTCCTAACAGAAATCCTAATTTGTTTTTACCTAGAAGTACAAGTTTGAGGGATTTACTCCATAGGGAATAGTTTTCAGAACCTGAACTAAGATGAGAACAGAAGCTTGAGTATCAGATGAGTGAATGAAGAGGGGGTGATTATGATCAACAAGCCCAATCTGAGTCGAAGACGTTCCTTGTAGTTGAGCTCCAGTAGATCCATCAACTTCATCAATAAGCACCATGATTGATTACACTAAACCTCCAAACCTCGAAATAGAGATCCACATTCAAACAACAAAAAGTTACTCGATCAGCAAATTGAAGAGCTGAGAAAGGAGGACTTCACTGTATCAGTTAATGAACTTTACACACAGGAGACTCCACTGTGCTCTGATACCATGTGAAGGAGCTCCATTGATGGAGTAATGAGTAGAACTGAAGAGAAAAAAATCAGAGAGAATGAAACTGCTTCTTCATTCATAATGTGTGATTTACATCTTAGCTATACATATATACACAATATTTCTTAGGCATGAATTGTCAGCCTGTCATTCACTAACTACCAAAGATTCCATTCTAACTAACTAACTAACTATGTGAAACCATTAATTAGTTACATAATCCTCAACACCAACACGAGACTCTTCCATTTCAAGATACTCTTTTTTCTCAATATTTTGTGTTGATGGTTATACCATGACAAAGAAAACATGCTTAGAAAATTGATTTGATGACTCCTATTTAAACAAATTGATATGTTTTTAGTGTAAATTGTACCAGATTCCATGTTAGAGGCTTCTAAGTTTCAGGCCATTGTTCTATTCTTTGAACTTTACAATCTTTATGTTAATGGTAAATAAGCTGCAGTAAGATTTCTTATAGGCATAATACATAAACGTGCCATTTAACTTGACTTCAATTGTCATTTTTGCCCTCCAACTTTGGGTATACACAAGTAGACACTTAAACTTGTATAAAGTTGAACAAGTAGACACATGTGTCCCACGTGTATTATGTCACGTAGGACACATGTGTCTATTTGTTCAACTTTATACAAGTTTAAAAGTTACTTGTTCACACCCAAAGTTGGAGGGCATAAATGTCAGCTGAGAGCAAGTTAAAGGACATGTACATATCCACCTTATCTTACAAGTTACAACTGGATCACTTTTCAAAGTTACTCATCATCAACAGAGAAATCAGGTTCTTCTGGCTTTTGTAATGAACTAACTGCAGAGGAATCTGAATCAGAGTGCTTGTGAAGACCCCTTCTACTTGCTGCCCATCTTGTTGCATATTCTGCAAAACCTGATCTAGGTGATGGTGCATTCATATCCAATTGCCCACTAAATGACTCTGTTTCATTCACCAAATTCTCTAGAGCCTCAAGTTCAGCTACACCCTTTCGTTTTTTATATCTACGGTATGCAGCCTGAATGAAACATGCAGCCCAAGTACGCCACTGGTGCGAATAGAACCTGAATTTGTGCCTCAGTTGTTTGCTATGCAGCCTCCGAAACTGTGCTGCCACAAACTTCAAGTCCTCTGCAACAAGTGCGAATGACTCTACTTCAGAAACTGCTTTCACTGTTCGAGTGGAGGATGGTAGAATCACACTTGGACGTCGATTGAGAGCCCATGTCAGCAGCTCCTCCCCACAGAAATCACCTGGACCTATACGGCAAGAATTGAAGAAACCAGTACGGCCACCATTCGTGGTGTAAGAATCAAGATTCCCTCGAATTATGAAGAGCATTTCATTGACAGGATCACCCTCGCGCACAAGACAAGTGCCTTGAGTGCACAATGCAGGCTTTAGCCTCTCACATATTGCGTCTAGCATTCTTTCATCCATTTGATCAAACAGTGGTACCTACCAAATTTTCAAAGATATATAAAAAAGGTATACAATCATTTTGCATACTATGTTTTTCCATCCCATGGAACTTCTAGCATACGCAAATGAAGTGTAATACATCCCTTAGTATATATTCTTGTAGAACTTACTCTTCGAACTAAATCGTAGCAGAGGTGGCGTTTGATATCTCTGCGAAGATCTAGAGGAAGTCCTTTGATAAGAGCTTCCTCATCAACTCCTCTTGTAGCAATCCATTTGTATTGATCATATTTCCTTACTGACTGCCTTAATTCTTGAGGTAACTGCCTGTGGTGCATCCATTGTTCTGTATCCATTCTCCTGATTCTCCACTCCTCTAATCTGACTGTTGTCGATTGGAGGTATGTCTGCCAGAAAAAGTGAATTAGTCGTGCCTGAATAGCTTATAATACAGGAATATAGTAAATGTTAGTGAGCAAAACTAACTTGCATATTGCCGATGAGCAAGGCAAAAAGAACCAGGCCGAGCGTTGCAACTATGATGGCAAAACTTATTTCTCCAATATGAGTGCTTGTAGAAAGATCTTGTCCTAGAGCACTGCATATCAACCAAAACAAAACTGAAGTTGAGGATCGCGTCGAAAATCAGCAATGCTGATTTCTTGGATGAATGAGGAAAATCTCCAATCTTTTCTCAGAATAGAAATCTCCTCCTATAAGCACATAACATATATATTTTATACCTTACACAATTGTAAAGTACTGAATATATGAAACTTCTCATCTTTTTCATGGAAAAAGTAGAAAAACTAATTTTAACTCCTTTACTGTCAACATATATAATATGAAACTGATTTGCACATACTGCAAATGAAGTACGTAAACCAGGTCGTTTGGTTGCTAGTTTGGAACTGAGTAATTCATGTATTAAAACCAGAATAAGTAATATATGAATAACTAATGCTTGCATAACGTATCCCTGGATAACTTTAACCAACAACCAAACAACCCCCAACTGAATCAGGTCAGCGAATGAGAGCTGCTGTTTGCCAATTGTGTATTCAGATCCCTTTAACTTTTAAGATTAGATAAAATAGACATCAAATTGATTTACTTACCTTAGGTTCTTCAAGCCCCACCAGAGGCAGTAGAAGTACTTGTTGAAAAACAAAGCAGATGTCACGCTAACTGTCACCGCGTCACCATAAATACCAAATGGGTAATCACTTTTATTTGGGTCACATTGTCTTGTAATGTTGCTGGAATTGAACCAGGACTTCCTTTGTGGATCATTTATACTCTGGCAGTCAAAATATCCATAATCACAAGACGGCTTCTCAAGATTGCACACGTACATCCAACAAGCTTCTTGCCTCTCAATTGATAAAAGATACCAACAAGCTCCCAGTACCTATATTTTTGTAGAAAAAACAAGTGCTATTTATGATTATTTTCTTCTATAAGAGAGGATTTCGTAAGACATGAAAGATAGTGATGCCTATAAGCCAAGTCGGGCTAATGAGGGAGGAAGGAGAATGACTGGCAGACATATAGGTTACTGAGCTCCCGAAGAAGATTTTACATTCTTACATCAAAATGGGAGAGGAATGTGAAGTGCTTTATAACACAGCAAAAGTTCACATGGTATGCATGCTTTTGTGTTCAATATGTCGTATCCCAAGGAACAAATATGTGAGGTCTGTTAGAACAAAACAGAAAATATTATGTCATGGGCTTGAACGGTGACAAAGACAAAACCATGATGTTCTCATTTGTGTACTGCAGTAGGGAAATGAAATAGAAGAGTACTTTCTTGATATGCGTCTATAAATATCTAATGCAGTATAGCATTATTTTAGCGAAAAATGAAGCATCTACCAAACAGGGAACTCAGACTTCACTTACATGGCTTGCTAACATGTAGAGCATCAAGTTGTAAGCAGCTCCTGCCCATGCTGTTTCAGTCACAACACCAGTAGCCTTGACAATTTGCGATGACAATGGAAATATGAGATAAAGTCTAGGGAGATACTGAAAAATGATAATGAATCTTAGGACGTTCTTCGTGTTTGCCATTGTTGATCCCCTTAAATTAGGGATAACAGCCCAAATCAACACCTAAAACAATAAGAAGCAATAAAATCCTTTAAACAAGTTCATTATACTTATGATCACTTTAAACACTTCTACTCTTAATTAACACGTAAATACATACTTTTAAAATCAGTTTCCCAAGTTTTTAGTGACTAACCTGAGGTAAAGGCAGGGCTGCAATGACATCAATCAAGAGACCTTTTCTAATATATCTTTGTTCTATTTTCGAAGTATCTATAACAAGCTCTCCTCTCCCAAATACACGAGAAGATGGAGCAACATAAGCAGTTCTAAATCGAACAAAAATCTGAATCACGTAAAAGATATCAGCTATTGATCTAATAACTGTGAGGATAATTTCCAGAGTAACTCCTATATCTATGCAGATATCTTGGTTAACGACTGGCAAGTAAAACAATAGGGGGTCTACGAACAATGAAACTAAACAAGATACTAAGAAAATCTTGTTCCATTTACGAATTACATGTCCTCGAGGATCCAATATCTTTTTGTTCACTCTTTCATAGTCTTCTGAAAAAACTCGTGATAGTACTTTAGATTTCAGGGATTTTCTACCCCCGTCATACTTCTTATCACTCTTTCTACTGGCTGGCTCTGATTGTCGTACTCCATCAAGCTTATGCTTCACCTCGATCACATTATCTTCATGAGCTGGTGCATACTTTGTTGCTTCAAGATCATCTTGGAATCTGAAGTTCGGTATGTGTAAAAGGAGATTCAGTAAACATATATTACACCAATGTCATAAACAGTTTACGACAATAGCAACAAGTACGCAGCTAATTCTATATGAATCCTCATTATCTATGTCGCGCCATTTAAGCACATGTCATTTCAATATTATATAAAACAAAATTTAAAAATGCTAATAAGAAGTAGTAGTAAGTCTCTACATTTTCTACTGTAGAGACAAATAGTATGAAGTAAAATAACGAAAGAACTCGACAAACCTTACAGATCTCGAATTACCATAAGCCATAAATCTGACTAAACAAAACAGTCTCCTGTAGGCTTCGGTTAAAGGTTATCGATCATCTTCTGTAGTAACAGAGGAAAAGATAAAAATATTTGACTTTCACAAAATAATCACCCGAAAATGACTCGTGATGAATTGTAAGCCACCAAAAGAAAAACTAGTTGGTTTTCCATCAACAGAAATCATGTGAAGAAAAAGTAGTAAAGACATAAATTTCATGTGAGAAATCTTGAAGCAATAATTTTCATCAAACTTGTGGACAAGTTAACAGTACATTGGAGAAATCAGACAGACAGTGATCACAATCCTGAAAATTGAGTTGATATAAATAGAACAAAGCAACATGAAAGTCAAAGAAATTAATCAAGTTAGCACATGTGAAAGCTAATACACCCTCTCTTTCAAAAAAAATAAAAAATGAACTGGTTAGCTCTTTAGTTTGTTTAAAAAAGAATAATTTTTTTTTTTTTGCAACACTTTAAGTTTAACTTTTCATGTGGTATGTTTAAGGCCACAAAATTAAAGGGCATTAGAACCACAAGATTAAAAAATGATCTTTTTTTTCTTAAACTTCATTCCAAATCAAAGTAGGTCATTCTTTTGAAATGAAGGGAGTAATAAATTTATGACTGTGAAAACTATACTAAAAAGATATAATAATTTAACGAAAAAGGGTCAAAATTGCCCCTGAACTATGAGATATTGATCACTTATATCCTCCGTTACATTTTAGGATAAAAAATGTCTCTGTTGCTATCCTAAGAGACCACAATTACCCTTAAGACTTAACAGAATTGATTTGGCAAGCCACATGACACTAATTCCGCCACATAGACTTGCCAACTAGGATACCCACTAAAATTTTTTGACCCAATTAATAATTTAACTTTAACCCATTTTTCGCTAGACCCAACCCACTCAAATTAGGAGGAAACATCATCTTTTTCACCTCAATGTTTTCACTATTCAATTCACCACACGAAAGAGAATTTTTTTGAAGAACATATTTCCATCCTGAGTTTCAAAGTTTACAGCTTTAATGAATTTTCGAGTGAAGAAATTGATATCATCTTCGATTCGTCAAGCTCTTGTTAATCCATTGAACTATGCTAGGACTTATTTAGCTGAGATCATCCAGCCCTGTGTTGAAAGGGTAACTTAACCCATTTTCGCTAGACCCAACCCACTCAAATTAGGAGGAAACATCATCTTTTTCACCTCAATGTTTTCACTATTCAATTCACCACACGAAAGAGAATTTTTTGAAGAACATATTTCCATCCTGAGTTTCAAAGTTTACAGCTTTAATGAATTTCGAGTGAAGAAATTGATATCATCTTCGATTCGTCAAGCTCTTGTTAATCCATTGAACTATGCTAGGACTTATTTAGCTGAGATCATCCAGCCCTGTGTTGAAAGGGTAATTTATCTTGATTCTGATGTTGTTTTGGTTGATGACCTCCAAAAGTTATGGTCGATTTCTTTAACTGGTTTGAAAATTATTGGAGCTCCAGAGTACTGTGAAGCAAATTTCAGAACATACCTAGTTCGAAAACTAGGATGCAAAGATGTTCTTCAAAAAATTCTCCTCTATGTGGTGAATTGAATAGTGAAAACGATTTAGGTGAAAAGATGATGTTTCCCTCCTAATTTGAGTGGACGGGGTCTAGCAAAAATGGGTTAGGGTTGAATTACTAATTGAGTCAAAAAAATTAGTGGGTATCCTAGTTGGCAAGCCTATGTGGCGGAATTAGTGTCATGTGGCTTGCCAAATCACTTTTGTTAAGTCTTAAGGGTAATTGTGGTCTCTTAGAATAACGGCAGGGGTATTTTTTATCCTAAAATATAACTGAGGGTATAAATGATCTATTTCGCAGAGTTCAGGGATAATTTTGACCATTTTCCGATAATTTAATATGATATGCCCACGTAGTCTACATGTGGGAAAACTAATATGAAAAAATGATTAAAGAGAAAATTCTACCTGAATGACACTCTTTAAACGAATACATTGTGGACTGTATTATATTTTACAAAGTACAAAACTTCTCCTCCAAGAAAAGGATAAATATGGTAGTGTCCTCGGTAATGGTGCCAAAAAATTGTTTGGGTCAACTCTAGTCAACACACATACAAGTGTAGGTGGTCGTCCAAGTAATATAGATTGGTGAAATTCAAATATCATACCCAAATGACTTGTGACTTAGCAAGGATCTAGTTTATTCTAATATAGCAATATAAACAAGTGTTTAAATAACGAATATAAGAATTTTTATTGTTATTTTATTTCAACGTAAATTTAAAGACCTGAAATAAGTAACTGGTTGGTCAATTTTTAACCATACATCGGAGTTGAGATTTCACCATTAGGTTTATTTTCTTCTTAATTCTTTTAGCGATAATTTTATATATATATATATATATATATGAATATATCGAATTCTTGTGTTGTTTTTAGAACATGAGTGGCTAAAGGCCCTTATATTTCCTCAACTTTTTCAACCACTTAAGTGCCTTTTGGTTCAAATTAGATTGGGGGTACTATCAACCCCCCCCCCCCCCAAACGTTAATAGATTTTTACTAAAAGAGTATCATGCATGATTATGTCACCAGTGACAAAGAAAATTGTACAAATATAGTTCGTCTTCTTGTTAGGAAAAACTTAAATTGTGTAAACATTAGGGATGGCAATGGGGCTAGTATTTTTGCGGGGGCGGGGCGGGTAACACAATGTTTTTGAAAAAAACATGTGGGGCGGGGTGGGTATGTGGGTTGGGGATTTTTCTGAAAATCATAAATGTGTTAAGAATTTTTATAGTACTCCCTTCGTTCATATTTACTCCCTCTGTTCCTAATTGCTTGTCCACTTTTGAATTGGCACACCTATTAAGAAAAGAATAATTGACATAGTGAGTTTACCACTTTACCCCTATTAATTATAAAGTGGATGAATTAAAAACTTAAGGTTTTCAAAAAATTCTGTAACATCTCGCTAATTGAAAGAACTAGAAAAAGTTAGAATTGGAAATAGTCATTTTAGGAAAAAATAAAAAATCTGGAAATTTGTCAAGTTATGTTAAGTTTGGATTTTTGGTCAACTTCAAACGACCATAACTCCTAGCTCAAGATGATTTAGGTGTGATTTCAGATATCGTAGGAAAGATCTTGGAATAATCTTTCCAGCACCGTCGAGTTTGCGCGATTCTGAATTTGTATGAGTGAGATATGCTCATTTGAAGTTGGGTTGTTCGATTAAGGAAAGTCTAATCCGGATTTTGGAAGGGTATTTTAGTCTTTTCCTTACCCAATTATTTTAATTCATTTTTAGGGGTTTATTTGGGGTCTAATCAGAATCAGATCAGTTTAGAAAAGTTGAAGTTCACGCTAGGGCTTAGAGAAAAGAGGAGAAAGGAGAAGAAAGTTCAAGATTCATCGATTTCTTGGAGAATCGCTTGTGGATTTCATCAGGGGTGATCCCTACGAGGTATTTGAGATCACATAGCGTTGGGTTAGTTCACCCACGTGCCAATCATGATTCAATTCAGCGAAGTATATATATTGATTTGGAAGTAAATCCTATGAGTTCTTGATGTTATATCGTTTGAAATGTTGTGGGTTATTGTTGTTGCAGTTTCTTGAGTTTGATTCATGATTTTAGGTGTGATTTCGAGTAGAATCTGATGTATTTTGATGGTATAGTTGATTCTAAGTGTTTGGGGAAAGAACCAAGTCAAAATAGGGAATTTAGAGATGAAATATGAAAAAGAAAAGTCGGAACCCACCTAGGCAGGGGCTTGGAGCGTCGTCCCAGCCAGAGCGCCCCAAAAGGGGCTCTGAAGTTTGACCTCTGGGGCGCCGCGCCAGCCAGAGCACCCCAAGTCCTTCTCTGAAGTTTTAAGGCTAGCACCCCGCGCCTCTCAGAGCGCCAGGGACGCCAGTTCTTCCCATTCTTCCCCCATCTTTCCGTACTAGTTCCTTAGCAACGTACCTATATTTTCTAGTTGATTCCAACACTCTAAGGTACGACTAAACATCATGAAATCATCCATCAACATGAGATCATGAACCTTGAATCCATAATTCAATTCAAGGAAAGTTAAGAGTCAAGTCTAGAAGTTAAGAAGCAAGTCAAGAGAAGTTCATAAAGTATTTCAAAAGTCTTTCACCAACGTTTTAACTTTGTTTTAAGACTTAAGCTTTGAGTTGACTAAAGATTAAGAGTAAGAGTTCATTCTTCAAAGATTATACGGGAACTAAGTATTTCCAAAAAGTAAAAAAATTTCACATTTGAGTAAGAAGGGAAACACCAATTTCCGAGCTTTTAAGCTAAGTTTTGAGTAATTATCTCAAACCAAAGAAAGAAGTTTTGTTTTAAAAATATTTGAGCTAAGTATATTTTTGGGAGTAGAATTGAGCACCGATATGGGGATACGAGTTCATAATAACTCAAGTCTCCATAAACCATGTAGCCATCATGGGTAGAAAAGGATCATACTTTTTAGATGATTCCTTAAGTGCTTTTTAGCATAGACTAGTGGATCCAATTAGTTAAGGCGTTCTATATGACGGCAAAGTATAGGACAGTTCTGATAGCGTGGGCAAGACGTTGTATCACCACTTAGGCTCATAGTGGTGGTTGTCGGTTAGAGAAACTCCCACAATATCACATTACTTTATTATATGAGTAAGTTGAGTTGTTATTGCATTTTCTTTAACAAACTGAGTTGCTTTCTACTGTTTTAAAAAGCTTTCTATATATTGCATGTGTATTATTGCTTTTATATTGAGTTAAGTTATTCATGAGTTGAGTAAAGTCAAGGTAAGTGTTCCTTTTAGATTCTTTTCAAGCTTATGATATGTTTTAGTTTTCCCCTCACATACTCGTACATTCAATGTACTGATGTCATTTGGCCTGCATCGTTTTATGATGCAGACACATGTAATCAGGATCAGCATCCAGCTCATCGTTGGTCCAATTGAGCACTCAGAGTCAGTTGGTGAGCCTCCTTATTTTTAAGAGGACTCTTTTTACATTGTTTTCTAGTATTTCAGTTGTTAGGATGATCGGGGGTCTTATCCAGACATCCCTCTTTGTTTTAGAAGCTTCATAGACGAGTAGTTATAGTCATTTAGTCTTGTATTTCAGATGTTTTGCTATGAGACTTGAGTAGCCATTTTGGCTAGTTTGAATGTTTCCTTAAAGACATTCTAAGTTTAATTCATAAGTTTCTTGTTTGGGATTATTTTTTATGTTTAAGTCTTCCGCTGAGTAAGTAAGTCAGGCCAAGGGTTCGCTTGGAGCCATCATGTTTGGCCATTTTTTATTTTGTTGGAATTAGTGGTTTATTTTAAAAAAAATTAATTTGTATTGTTATGTTTTGGTTACTGCTCACAAGTCATCTTATTTTACTTTATTTTTCCTTTGCTACTTTAAAGTGATATTTATAGTTCAATGATTGAATATTATTCCTTGTTGAAAATCATTTCTGTTAAGTTTTGAATTGTTTATTTTATTTTAGGAAAGGCTTCTAATTATTGTTTTGCCTTGTTATTTTTGTTATTATTGATGTGTTATATATTTGTTGTTATTCGTTAAATAGCTTGAGTATCATTTACATTGGGTTCTATTTGTGTTGCTTGAAATTTATTTGATGGATTTTTTATTTTTTTTATTAAGTTACTTTTAGAAAATGTTAAAATTGGCCAATGAAAAAATCTCTCTGTCGGTTTTAGAGGCCTCCTCATTTTAAAAGACTGAAATTTAGTTTAAGTTCATATTTGTTATAAGTTGAAATTGGCCAATGAAAATATCTCTCCGCTGGTTTTAGAGGCCTCCCCATTTTAAAAGACGGAAATTTAGTTTAAGTTCATATTTGTTATAAGTTGAAATTGACCAATGAAAAAATCTCTCCGTAGAGGCCTCCCCATTTTAAAAGACGGAAATTTAGTTTAAGTTCATATTTGTTATAAGTTGAAATTGGCCAATGCAAAAATCTCTCCGTCGGTTTTAGATGCCTCCCCATTTTAAAAGACGGAAATTTAGTTTAAGTTCATATTTGTTATAAGTTGAAATTGGCCAATGAAAAAATCTCTTCGTCGGTTTTAGAGGCCTCCCCATTTTAAAGGACGGAAATTTAGTTTAAGTTCATATTTGTTATAAGTTGAAATTGGCCAATGAAAAAATCTCTCCGTCGGTTTTAGAGGCCTCCCCATTTTAAAAGACGGAAATTTAGTTTAAATTCATATTTGTTACAAGTTGAAATTGGTCGATGAAGAAATTATCGACGATTTCCAAGGCCTCCCATGTTAGTAAGACGTGTTTTATTTTTAAGTTATTATTTGAGTTATTCATATTTATTTAGTACTAACACTTTTACTAAGTGTTTTTTACATGTACACGAAGCTGTTTTCCATTTAAGCTATTCAAAACGGAGTTCGAATTATAATTTTTTATTTATTATTGTTCATTATTATTGTTATTTGTGTATATTACTTGTTTATTATACTTGTATATTTATTTTTTATCTCCTTCTCAATTTGAAAAAAAAGTGAATTCAGTCGGGACCCACATTTGTGGATTTCGAAGGATGCCTAACACCTTCCCTTTGGAATAACTTGAACCTCTTACCTAGAATCTAATGGTTTCGTAGATCACTTAAATGGTTTCCTATTTTTTCCTAAAATTAGGTGGCGACTCCTTTAAAATTGGTTTATTCTTGAAATTCTTTTAAAATCGACTTATTGATTATTTTTTGAGTCACCGCGACGTTTCGCTCTATTTGAATAGAGTAGGGATGTAAACAAATATTAGGGGTAATATTACTATTTTATCCTTTGACTTTATTAAATCTAATACTTTAAGAAATGTGTTAGATGATAAATATTATTTAATAGTAAGGGTTGTTTGCAACAAATTTTAAAGTGATAGAAAATAAATTGCAGTCACAATAAAATAAGAAGAGACATAATTTTATTCATCAAGATTGCGGGTACAATTTTGTTGGTCCCTTGATTCTACTCTCCTAAGATTTATCCATGATTCGAGAGCCGTTAGTGACGTATTTCTCGAACTAGGATGATTTAGATTTGACCTCTATATGAATATTTCATGACTTTTGTGGAATATTCGATATCTTGATCTTTAAAAATACCCAAGAGTTTATGGGATATTTTGAGATGCCTT
>NW_006239171.1:894499-905581 GCF_000226075.1 Solanum tuberosum
GTGTACCATTTATATAGACATGAACTAGGGTTTAGGGTTGAGTAGCTTCCAAGAATTCTAATTGAAACTGAACACATCTTCTAGAGTCTCAATTCGAATTAAACACGTCTTGTAGAGTCCCACAAAATTTCAATATCTACAAATCCCCCCTCCCTTCAAGGCTTGTCAGAGTGTAGACTCGATGAAACTCAAAAATGAGACTTGAAGTACTCATTTTTCCACCTTAGCAGCTTCAGATTTTCAAATTTGATTTATGAGAGAAGCGGTGAAGGGCAGATTTGGTCCCACTGGGCGTGCCAATTTGTTTGCAACAAATTTTAAAGTGACAGAAAATAAATTGCAATCACAATAAAATAAGAAGAAACATAATTTTATTTATCAAGATTGTGGGTACAATTCTATTTGTCCCTTGATTCTACTTTCCTAAGATTTATTCATGATTCGAGGGTCATTAGTGGCGTATTCTCGAACTAGGATGATTTAGCTTTGATCTCTATATGAATATTCCATGAATTTTGTGGAATATTCGAGATCTTGATCTTTAAAAATACCCAAGAGTTTATGGGATATTTTGAGATGCCTTTTAAGGGAATTTTGTACCCTTTATATAGATATGAACTAGGGTTTAGGATTAAGTAGCCTCCAAGAATTCTAATTGAAATTGTACACACCTTCTAGAGTCTCAATTTGAATTAAACACATCTTGTGAGTTCCACAAAATTTCAATGTCTACAAGGGCAAAATAGACACAAAAGATAAATTATCTCTTGATTTTCTAAATTGGATAAACATTATTGGACAACTATTTTTAGTATAATGGACAACTATTATTGGACGGAGGAAGTAATTAATAAAGTACATCACTTATCAAATCTATTTATAAAAGGAAAGAAAAAGCTGGAAGAGGACTTAAGCTTAGTTTAGTGCTTCAATTAATGAACCATATATATTCTACAACTTCTCTCTCTATATATATATATTCTACAACTTGGATTGTGAAATAAAGTTATATATATTATTTCAACGTTAGTAGTAAAGAGAGAATCTGGTATATTTAAAAAAGGAGTAAACTATGCGGGGCGGATTTATGCGGGATGGAGCAGAGCGGGGCAAAAAAAAAAGTGTTATGTAGGGCGGGGGGGGGGGGGGGGGGGAGGTGAATTGACTTTTTTTTATATTTTCCTTCTTGGGTAAAGTCTGCGGGTTTGTCCCATATCCTCCCTGCACCGCCGCTTTGCCAACCCTAATGACACACTCTTTTTATTTTTTTGGGTTAAAAAAACATCAAACATAAATTGGTTAGCCTTGAATAAGAGGGTGGCCATCATTCATTTTTTGGGATAATACACAAGTATCCCCTAGATTATGACTGAAATCTTAGAAACACATTTAAACTTAACTAGAGTCCTATTACCCTCCTCCCCCCCCCCCCCCCCCACGCATGAACTCAATTTTTTCATATTTTTTAGCACCTTTTGTGCTGAGGTGGCACCTTCAACCACCCAAGTTGAATGTGTTTGTACATACACGTTTGCCACGTGCGTAAATATTATTTTTATTTATTTATTTAATTTTAAAAAAAAATTCTTATTTTCTTTATCTTGTATTTAAATTAAGTTATTACACATATTTTTTACCGTATATCGAAACATTTTTTGTTACCATCATTCATTGTTTTTTCTCTTTTTGTAATTTTCTTTGTCTTTCTTTTGATTTGATTTCAATTTAATTCCAAAAGTCTTGTATTTAAAATAAGTTAATTTTGAACGGATATCAAAATAAGTGAAGAAAATCAAATAAAACATAAAAAAAAAACGTTAAAATTAAAGGACACTTTTAAATTATTTTTTTTAAAAATACACATAATTTTTTTAAATTAATTAAGAGTGAAAAGATAATAAATTAATTAAAGAAAAGTCTAAAGTGAGAAAGAAATTAAAATAAATATTATACTAAGAAAGAAATACAAATATTTAAATATATATAAGTTTTAATATCAATAATTATGTGTACTAACTAATTATAAAGTAACCAATCAAAAAATGAAATGTGTCCAACTTGTGCATACATCACTTGCCTTCAAGAGAGTGTGCACACTCTCTATGCCATGTCAGCGTTTGTGGTATATTTATTTCATTTTAAATTAGTTTAGGGGGGTAATAAGACCTTAGTTAAGTTTATGTGTGTCTATGGGATTTCGGTCATAGTCTAGGAGGGGTACTTGTACCTTATCCCATGAATATTTTTTAAGCATTCTTGATGGAATCGGAATTGAGGAAGAGACAACAAAGAAAGAATAAATTTTGCCGCAACTTGGTAAGGTACTTGTACCTATTAATATATTTTATTGGGAGTTAAAATATTGTTGTATAAATCATATCTCCCAAATATTGTAAAGTTTGGCCGATATGGAAAAGTCACAATCCTTCTAAAAAGTCACAACCCATCGGAAAAGTTACAATTCTTCAATGTGAAAAGATGTTTTCTTTTAATATATTTTATAATATAAATAAATATAGTATGGAAAAATTTGCAGGATTCGGGCTAAGACTTTTGGTATTAGTACTAATCCAGCTTCCTTAAAATAATCAATAAATCGAACCAATGGTCCATAAAGTTGCTTCTTAACCTTTCACATTCTTTATTAAGAAGAGCTTAAATGTTTCAATTATTACTTTTCTATTCTTTGTTAGTGGTTAATGTAGAAAAAAATTGGGGAGTTTCAATTATTAAAACTACTGTTACTTGTAACCTTTCTTGATTCTCCTAATTACTTGTAATTGTTTTTATTTCCTAGAAAAAAAAATTCTAGCTGGTGCCCTCTAGAATAACAAACACGTGACTTTATTTTTTCATAATTATTTAGAAGTTCTTATTTTTTCAAAAATAATGTATTTCAAATATTTTCAGTATTTTAAATATCATTAAAAAGGTTTTTTAAAAAACTTAATGAGATCGTTTTTTGATTTGCTAGCTCTAGGATAATCAAGAAACACACATTTGAGAATATGCGGACTGATATCTTTCACATGATAAATTTATTGTGATATATTTGGGGGGGTTTATGCAGAGGCGAGCTCAGGATTTGAAGAGTCTGGGTGCACCAATAATATTTAACCATTAGCAAAGCAAAATTTTCAGTGACGATTAATAGATAATGTCGTATTCGATTAGTCATTGGTAACACTATTGGATGGTCATGAGTTCGTATCCTCCTATTTAGCAATTTTGATACTATAAATAAACTCTTAACTTTGTACTAATAAAAAGAGTTTAAAAAAATCTGTTGCTTATCTCCTCACTTCTACCAGCAGACAAGGGCAATTCTATGTTATTCAAGGGTGCACTTTTTATTATATTCCTGTTTCTATCAGTTTCTTTAAGATATATATATATATAGAGAGAGAGAGAGAGAGAGATAGAGAGATAGAGAGAGATAAAATGGTCAAATGCCCCCTTGAGCTATGCCTGGATTCTCAACTACACACTTATTCTTCACAGGAGTCCTATCACCCCCCTGAACCTTTTAAAAGTGAAATATCTAGCCCCCTACAAACTCACGCCCAGATTCGTATTAGGTAGTAATCAACACGCGCTGCCACGTAATATTTCAAAATTTTACTTTTAATATTTCTTCATAATCATAAATATATATATATTTTTTTTAAAAATTAATTTTTTTTTCTTATTTGTTTCTCATTCTAATTTGGTTTCTTCTCCATAGCAACTTAGTAGAGCATCAATGGCAGCCACCAAATTACACCACATCTCGCCATTTTGAAACCACCGTCATTATTATATTAATCAATATACCACAAATCGTAGCTAATAATTCCATCCATTTTCTCCACAATAAGGAATTATGAACCCAAATCTTTCAAAGCAAACAAATTTAAGCTTAATACAGTGACACTCAACTGATTTTCTTCGATTAAACTTTCAATACAAGGAATTTTTTTTATCATATATTCAATACCCAAAAGACCCACGAAATTTTTTGTATGCGCTTGTAATTTTTGGGATTTGAATTTTCTCTGGTTCGAAGCTAATTTCGATGGTGCTTTAAAGATTTTTCTTTAAGTTTCAGACAATCAATTTAATGGACAAATTTTATTTTAGCTTCGAATAATACTCCTCAACTGATTTAGCAACTTGTAATTTTCTTCCAAATCTGAAAAAATGCAGTTCATGCTCTTCATCTTCTTTGCATGATTGCTACAAAAAAATTGATGCAAAACCACCCTAAATCTTCTCCAAATTGCCTCAAATTTTAGATATAAGTTTATCTCAACATTTCGATTTTTTTGACTTATTACCCATTCAAAACGGAGCTCGTCTGTCATAAGTCAAAATTAGAACTCAAACTTATAAACTAACTTTAATGGTGGTTTCAAGTTGTGCTTCAAAGTTTCAACCTTTAGCTTCGATTTTCAGCCATACGAAATTCTTCGAACCATCGACGAACTCAGTTTCTCCTAAATTTAAGATATAGATTCACAAAATTCATATGAATGCTCATCGATTTTTATGGAGTTCCGGCATTCTTCAGATTCAAAAATTACAATTATATATAAACACAATTAACCCAATATTTTCAGCTTCAAACAATTAGCAATCAACATTATAATAAAAAAAGTTTCAATATATGAAGATCCAAGACACAAATCTACAAATTTCAACATTTTGACCTTCAACATAGTTTTTAGAATAATAAATTAAAAAGAGAAAAAAAAGTTTTAAATAAAATTTCCAGTTGTCAAACGCGAGCACATCACCTGCCAAAATAAATATGATTGTGGCTTTTTAAGGAGGCTAAAATTTCAATTTTAAACAGTATAGGGGGGTGATAGGACTCCCATGAAGAATAAGTGTGTAGTTGAGAACTCGGTCATAGCTTAAGGGGGCATTTGACCATTTTCTCTCTCTCTCTCTCTCTCTATATATATATATATACATATATATATACACGTACACATGATTTTTTTCGAAGTTAACGGGTGCATGTGCACCCCCACCTATACATGTGGGTCCGCCACTGTGTTTATGCACAATGACAGAAAAACAAGGAAAACTAGTTACAGGCTAAAGAATAAGTAATAGCCCATCAAACTGAGTATATTATACTTTGCATGCACATGTACCAAACAATAGAGAAAATGATAATTGATTAATCTATGAAAAATCATTCAATATTGAGAAGCCAATCATATCAAAGAAACAATCTTTCAAGTTCTTAATATATGTGACAATACCAAATTTCTAATATTCAGATATTATAAAATGATCATTCATAATCTTAATGAGGTCATGAATTACTGTGTGAAGCGCGGATAAATTATCTAGTTGAGTATAAATCAGATTATGGTGTAAAAGAAATAAAGAATAGAATAAGTTTTAAAAAATTAAATGAACAAAGAAACATAAAAAGAAAAAAAGAAGTAGAAAAATAAAAAGTAAAAGAATTAAAAAGGAGTTAAATAACTAAAGATACAAGGAAATGAGTATTTATTATAATTAGTTAGGGAGCATAAATGTATGAGGTTATATGTCTGTAGTTAGTTTGTTTTTGAGGGGCATATGCTTAGGGCCCATTTGAACATGCGATATGAAATCATGAGACGAAATTGAAGTTTTGATTGGCATGTGATTTGGACTCTTTGTGTTGTATATTTTCCCATAAACATAAGAATCACATAAGTTGTAAAATTATTAAAATAGCTTCAATTATTTATTCAATCTTACCAAATAAATA
Source organism: Solanum tuberosum (assembly GCF_000226075.1). Taxonomy (NCBI): domain Eukaryota; kingdom Viridiplantae; phylum Streptophyta; class Magnoliopsida; order Solanales; family Solanaceae; genus Solanum; species Solanum tuberosum. The sequence goes on from NW_006239171.1 coordinate 900,252, forward strand.
AAAAAATTATAAAATCGCATTATAAATTATTACAAAGCTATTTGTTCTCCACTTGAATAAGAAAAAAGTTTTGTAGCATTGTAAAAAGTAGTAAAAGTTTGTTTCATCTAACTCTTCCTACTCTATTTATGGTTATTTCGTTGAGAATGTTATCTTAATCTGGCTTCTTCTTCCCTCTGAAGTGAAGCGAATGTCTTACATATGTGTTTGGTTCGATTATAAAAAAAAAAAACTTACTTCCATTGTATCAGAATGAATGGTGGAATACCAGTAAGAGTGTCAAGACACTACCTTCCATTTTGGATTCGGGCGTCAATTCTCAAACTCTTTAAAATAATAATCTATGTTTAAAAAATACATTCTCTACCCTCATAAGGCGGGGTAAGATTACGCGCACACCACCCTTCTCAGTCCCTACTAGTAGGATCACACTTGGTATGTTGTTTTAGTAACTATACAAACAATTGTTGAAGATAAAGGAAATTGAAGACATGAAACAGATTGAACAACCTGGTCCAATGTAATACCCCGAAAACTAGTAGACTAAACTAGGACCTTATGTGAGGGTTCTAGAGCTTTACGTGGGAGTTAGAGTTGTAGAATTTACTTTCCGTACTTAGAGTGAGGGGTTTAGGGGTTAAACGTCAAGGTACGACTCCCCAAGGACCAACCAAATGGGTCCTTGAGAAGGACCCCAAAACAGTCACTAAATCTGCCTAGGCAGTACCCACGAGGGGGACCTACGCCCCGTAAGGGGATCCACGCCCCATGGGTGGGTCTCGTGGGTCAAGGCCTGCAAAATCTAGCCGCAGACCACCATCCACGTTTGACCAGTACGGGTCGTGGGTGGACCCACGGTCCGTGGACGTGGTCTCGTGGGTTGGGCAGTAGGCTTCTTTAAGTTGGTTAAGTTTAGGGGTTAGGGAATATTCTAGAATTAGTTAGTTATTAAGTAGGGTCGATTTATTAGTAATTAGACCACCTATATAAAACTAATAGACCCTTAATTAGATGATTCCAAATAATTATTTTAGATTCACAAAAGAGACCCAATTCCCTCCCAAAAATCCTCTCTCTAGAAAGTGAAGAAGAAGAAAAGAAGAAAGCTAGGGCAAATTCCTCCATTGTTGCAAGCTTTTGTGAGGGCTTTGAATCAAGGTATGTTAGCTTATTCATCTCTGAATTCTTCCATCCATAGAGCCCCCTAGATTTCCCCCAATTCTAAAGACAAACTCCCAATTTTAGCTAGGGTTTCTTCCTATATTGTGGGTAGTGTTGAGTATGATTCCAATTGAGTGGATGAAACGACCCCAAAAATGCCCGAAAATGTGCTTCGAAAACACCTATAATTGTAATTTCCATATATCTCAAAATTCGTGCATGATTTTGGAAATTCGACTTCATATTCTTATTAATGGGGTCAAATTGAGTGGGAAATGGGTCTAACCCAAATTTTAGAGCAACCGTATCAAAATTCAAAAATCGCAAAAAAATGCGATTTGGAGGGTCAACTTTAAAGGGGCATATCTCTTAGAACACAAGGAACTGGAAGGGCCAAAACCTATTAAATTAAAGCTCTTTGAGTTAGCTTTCCAACGCACTTGGTTTCACCTCATTCCGAGTTAGGATGAGGGAGTTATGACCATTTTCGTAAAACTTGTCTGTGCAGATTTGCAATTTCCAGTGAGCTATTTTTTTGAGGCGGGTTGGGGACGTTTTTTTATAAAAAGGGGATATGTCCCATACTTAGTCTTTTTTTTTTTCAAGACTCAATCTCAAGCTTCAATTCTCCATTCCAATCTTCATCAAGAATTCTCCAAAGTTGAGGTATGTGGGTTGATTGTGGAAACCTTCCTTTCCACAAGTCCAACCATTTATCCTCTATTTTACTTCAAGTTTATGGGTCCTTATGATCATTTATGAACTCTTGAATTATGGAATTACTACTACACATCCTATTATGGTCTATTTTTGCATATTATCATGAAATGGAATTATTATGTGATGTTTATGGTTTTCATGCTTCCATGATCAAATTATGAAGGTTGATATATATATGTATGTTGTTGGTGGGCTGATTTATATGTATTTCGGAATTGGTTGGACTTAGTACTCTTGAAAGACATGATTTTATCTACATGAACAATAGCCCACTATGTGTTTGATAAAATGCCATTTATAGTATTCTTAGGAAATGGAAGGTCCAATGTACGTCTTATGAATCGAATGGTTATATAATTATTGAAATGATGATGAAAGGGATACATGTATATGATTTTCTCTATATACGTGTTGTGAGTCGACCAAGCCTAGTACGGGGGGTAGTAGGCCCGTATAACCATATCGAGGGGTTTGTACCTTGGTCCCTAGCTCGGGGGGTGGTAGGCCCGGGTAACCACATTGAGGGGTTTGTACCTCTTTCGCCTCTCCAAGGGGGTGGTAGGCCTTGGAAATACTATATTGATGGTCACTCACCACATATGTACTATGTCCCACTAAATATGATTTTTATATAAGCATCATTATACATATCATCTCATTAATATGCTATCTATCGGGTACGATTATGCATTTTGCCTATGATGTCCATATATTGTTGCATTGCATTGCATCCCATATACTTAGTACATTCAAACGTACTAATGCATACTCTATGCCTACATGATGTCACCATGTAGGGACCGGAGCACCGCTTGACCATCCTCCTCCGCGTGGCTAATACGATTTTCTATCAAGGTTATTGGTGAGTCCTCCATTCCGGGGACGTTGCTTATGATCTCTTGCTATGTATAAGACTTTTCCTTTTTTGTTATGTATTGACTATGAGGGTGAGCCCGGTAGTTTGTCTTGGCCCCCGCTAAGTACTCATGTTTAGAGGTGGTGTTGGACAAGTTGTGTATTATGCTTGAGCTTGACTCATCTATGGTATTTATGTATCATTCCCTTTTTTTCTCTCTTGCTCCCTTAGTCCCGATTTTCCCCTTGATTATGCTTATCGCTTATGGTCATTTAAATTGCTTCCGCGACCAAGGATGTGTAATGATACGCTATGAGGCTTGTTTGGGGTTCCTTCGGGTTCCCCATTCGTCGGTCACTTCTAGGCACTAGGCTTGGGTCGTGACAGTGGAATACTTATTTATGATTGATTTAGCATTAAATTATGATATTATGATGCATTTATATGCTTTTCATGGCTAACCCTAGTTTAATTGAAGAAATTGAAGAATGTGGGTTTATGCCTTGTGAAGTGAAATTGAGGATTCATAGGTGATCTTCTAGAATTGATGTCATGTATAGTAATTGTTCAAGAATAGAAGTATGTGAACATGAATTGAATTAGGGTAAAGTATATATGATGGATCATGACTAGTAATGATTTAGATTGGGGCTATATGATGAATTATAATTAGAATTGCTTAAAATGAAGCTTATGACTAGAATGTCTTGTAATCTAGATATGTATGTAGAATGTGAAAGGTCTTCTCACATAGAATGATTCTACGTTGAGAAGTTAATCACCTAAAATGAATCAAAGCATGTTAGGCTAGAATAGCTTGAAGTTGTGACATATGATCCCTTCATGTACAACTTGACTTGGTAAGACAAGACCAAGATTGGTAGCTTAGGATGGAGGAACCATACTCTCCTAAGAGTAGCTTGAATTAGCATTGTAGGGTTCTCTCATGGTAGCTTGAGTTAGTGGTAGTCATGGTAGCCTAGGATTGAGGACACATACTCTCTTAAGGGTAGCTTGAACTAGCATTTTAGAATGCCTTCATGATTGCATAACTTGGTTAGGCCAAGACCATTTCATGGTAGCTTAGGATTGAGAATTCATACTCTCCTAAGGGTAGCTTAGGATTGAGAAATCATACTCTCCCATTAGCATCATAGAATGTTTGCATGGTAGCTAGGATGGAACATTTGTACCCCTCCTAGAATAGCTTGGACTTGCATGATTAATATGTTTCCTATGATAGCTTGGTCTAGCCTAATAAGGTGCTATTCTTTGGTAGTCTATAATGATAAATAATAGTCATTTGAGTATGATAGCCGACAGTGGTACTTAGTGTGGGTAGGATTATGGGGTCTTATCCATGCATTGCACAAGTATGACTTGAAGCTACTTATGAAGTGTTCTCTTATATGATGTATGTTTAGCTTGGGTTGTTGCTATAGTTGCCTTCCATGATATGATTTACTAAAGGTGATAGTCTCCTTGTCTATATGAAGTAAGCTAAGAATGAGACCAAAGGAGGGTAAGTATGATTATGATGACTTCAAGGTTATGCTTAGTGTGAATGAGATTATGGGGTTTCATTCATGCATTGCACAAGTATGCTTTGAGATTACTTAGGAGTATAATGCTCTTATGATATGAAAGCCTAAGACTTGAATATGGATATAGACTATGTTTATGATGACCAAAAAGGGATACTTAGCTTGGATGGGATTATGAGGTCTTACTCATGCATTGCACAAGTATGCCTTGAGGTTACTTGAGAAGTAGTTCTCTTATGATATGGAATATTAAGAGTTGAATAATACTTATATGATGCTTGTTGCTCCCAAAATCGCACGCAAGTGCACGTGGTCACTTTAGTAGTACAGCGATTCTTTCGAGCCGAATTATCGAATCCAAGGGACTTCCAATCACAGACAACAACGTTGTTAGGTTTAAAATAACTTTACTTATGTGTTAAACAATTTTAGAAACTGGTTTATAATCACTAAGTTGAACAATCTCACACAGTAAGTACTACAATCAAACAGTTTTAAATAAGCGAATTTCACAATATGGAAAAGTAATCTAGGGTTGCAGCATAACTCTATTACTGGCATAAAATTACTTGTATCCTAGCATTCGACAAACTAAAATCATTATGGATTTGCAAGGTTCCTTTTACGATCATGGTCTCCCAACCTCTAATCGCCTACCACCATTGACAGCCTAACTACATCGTTGAGCGGGGATAGACATGAACCAATGACGGAGCATTAAGCTATCTTCTTGCATATTAATCAAGTGCGGTATATAGGTATAAGACTATCCTATCTGCAAAACACTCTAATTTTACTCTAGAGTGAACACACTTCTCACATTCTTTAGCTCTATCCCTCCATTCATCTCCCGAGTTCAAGAGTAGACAACAAGTGTATCTTAATGTTGATCATGCATTAAGATAGTTAAACAAGAATGTAAGCATAAATCACAAGAAAGCCCATCTCATGCTAGAAACAAATACTAATATACCATAAGTTGTAGCTACAACCCTAGAAAAAGGGACTTAGCTACTCATAGAACAAATAATCATCAAGCAAGACTTACG
>NW_006239171.1:905625-906494 GCF_000226075.1 Solanum tuberosum
CCCCCATCGCGCACTCCTCTGTTAAGTGGAATTCCATCTCTGCCTACGCGTAGTGGCTCCGCGACGCGGATATTCTCTCGCGTGGTGTATTCTCCAGCTTCTATTTTCCGACCCCTGATCAGGTGCCCCATTTTGGCTCGTTCTTCTTTGTTTTTCACCCTGAAACATCTAATCATATTGGTTAGACGAAGCTACATCAAAAGACCCTCAAAATATAATTCCGACTAACTAAATTGCTCTCAACTTAGCTATATATATGAGATAAATTGGTCATTAGGCGCATAAATACGCCCAAGATCACCACCCCACACTTACAGCTTTGTTCGTCCTCGAACACTTCTATATTTTCAAGACGACAACTTTACTACACTACCCCTAAAGGCATTTCAGCTTTGGCCACAACATTACACAAACTCTGCATTCATTAGGACAACTCGTGCAAGCCCATCTAGCCTCAAGAATAGACTCCTATAACACGGCAAAATCATGCACAGCTTTTGGGTCCACAAATACATCAGTTATCAGTCCCACTGAACATGTGCCCTCACCCCAAATGAACACCCTGATTTACTCACACATAGCATTTTCATACAAAAATGGGTGTGGGAAGCAATTTCGCTCACTCTCGAAAAAAATTCACATGCCATAACCAACGAACCTAAGGCTTGCCCTTAGTGTACTGCCTCACTACTTTAGAGAATACGGAAGTGCAAGATCAATTAGGTCTTTTAAGGGTTGTAATGAAGGCTAGGGGACCGGTGGGGACCATTTTTCAGATATAAATAGTGACTGCATTCCCAAGCTTATTTATTTAATTTTTTTTTTTTTTTTATTTTCATCAAAAATAGGGACTGCATTCCCTAGCGCTT
>NW_006239171.1:906594-906749 GCF_000226075.1 Solanum tuberosum
CACCTTGGGCCCTTGGAACGTCATTGGCAAACCCCCTTATGGGGCGCATGAGAAGACCCTTGTCCTTGATGAAACCGGCCTCCCCTTCGACTTTGCAACTTGCCCTCAAAACGGGCCCTCTTGGCCTCATGACCCCTCATCTTCCTCAACTTCTC
>NW_006239171.1:908311-910881 GCF_000226075.1 Solanum tuberosum
CAGGTTTTACGAAAATGGTCATAACTCCTTCATTCTAACTCGGAATGAGGTGAAACCAAGTGCGTTGGAAAACTAACTCACAGGGCTTTAATTTTGATAGTTTATGGCCCTTCCAGTTCCTTGTGTGATAAGAGATATGCCCCTTTAAAGTGGACCCTTCCAAATCGCATTTTTGCGATTTTCGAATTTTGATACAGTTGCTCTAAAATTTGGGTTAGACCCATCACCCACTCAATTTGGCCCCCTGAATAAGAATATGAAGTCGAATTTCCGAAATCATGCATGGATTTTGAGATATATGGAAATTACAATTATAGGTGTTTCCGAAGCACATTTTCGGACATTTTTGGGGTCGTTTCAACTAGGCTGCTACTTCTTGTACTAGGTTTAGATTATTTATAATTATTTTATTATTATAGTATTAATATGTATTATAGTAGGACTCTAATTATACTTAACTTAGAATTTTACAATTCTCTCCCTATATAAGGAGCATGTACTCAACAATTTTAATCATCAATACAATCATTGATTTCTCTAATTCTAGACGTAAGAATTCTATATGGTATCAGAGCTTAAAAGCTCTTCCGCTCTCTGAGTATTGATCCAAAAAAAAAGAATCACACGTTCAAATGCAATGACCCCCTCTACCAATACTATGTCGACCTCCTCACTTCACCAACTCATTGTCGCTTGCTCCATTAAACATAAGCCAACAAACTATCTCATATGGAGGACACAAATATCTCAATTGATTCACTTGATGAGACTAACCTATCTCATCACAGAGAATGAACCAAGTAAAAGTAGTTGTTCCACTAAAAAGATTGCTGGGAAAGTTGTAGCGGTTAAGAAGGATGCAAAAGATAGTGGCAACATTGATGACTAAAAAGAGAAAAATGTGTTGCTAAGGAGTTGGATCTCAGACACCTTGATAGAAGAAAGCACGCATGTACCTAATTGTGGGCTGCTCAACTGTCAAGGAGATGTCGGAATGCTTGGAAGAAGTTTATCTTCAAGTAACAAAAGATAAAAAGTTTCAGCTTAAATAACAACTACAAAATGTTAGGCTAGAAACTTAAAGGATTAATGAATACATCAAGTAATTTAAAGGCATATGTGATGACCTTGCAGCCATTCACAAACATGTGGATGAAGATAACAAAGAAATCAATATTACTAGAGGTTTAGGTCTCAAATACAAAACGTTCATGACTATCATATTAGGTAAGACATCATATTCCACCCTTCATCAATTTGTTAGTGCTTTCACGGGTTTTGATATAAGGGAATATAAAGAATAGACGCCACAATAAAATCATAACATGGTATTCTCTGCCCAAAGAGGCAAGGGAAGAGAAAACAACACCATCAACTCCAGAGGAAGAGGTTTCAAGCCTGTTGAACAAGGAACAGGTTCTCAAAACAGTCAAATATGGACCAGGTTCTACGAACAATCAAAAATTTTCAAGTGGAAATAAGGAGAGGAACAATATTGAGTCATGTCAAATCTGTGGTAAAAGTATTCATACTACTCTTAAATATTTTTACTAGTGGGACTACTCGTATCAATATGCAAATGAACTATCACAAGCAACGACTTGACATCACATTCCTACCGAAGCATTGACAAAATAAGGTTTTGCTGGATTTTCAAACCAAGCTAGGAGTAACCGTTCCTCCACTCTCTAGCTTGAGGGGAAGTGTTGAAGATAAAGGAAACTGAAGACATGGAACAGGTTGAACAACCTAGTCCAATCAACGTGTACGACGGAGTTAGAGTCACTCTACATTTAGGTAACTTATATCAACTAGGCTACTACAATTAGGTTACGACCAGAATTAGATTATTTATAATTGCTTTATTATTATAGTAGTAATATGTATTGTAGTAGAACTCTAAGTATAATTAACTTGATTTCTCTAATTCTAGACATGAGAATTCCACAACGATAATACGACTTCTCATGGATAGAAGTATTTAGAGAAATATTTGGAAAGTAATATGTCTCCATTCTTATTTATTTACAAAAAAATATTACTCCATCCGTTCTTATTTATATTCACCAAATCAATTCCTACTTTATCATTTATATTCACCAAATTTAATGTAATAATAAGTTTTATGTTGGTGAGAATATTAATTTTTATAAGGTAATGATATGATTATAAATTTTATTTACATATGAAATAAATGGTTAGTAGATATAAATGTGGGGTTGTTTTAACAAAATATAAACTTGTGGTTCAATTTTTATATTTGAAAAAATCTCAAATCATAAGTTTTGGAGAATATGAAATTTCATTCATGATATGAAATCATTGTAAAATCGCATGTTCAAACGTTAATTTCATCTCACGATTTCATATCGTGATATGACATCGCACGACCAAACGCCTACTTAATTTCCCTTTGTAAAGATGCCTAGGTCTTGAACCTTAAGGGTGTTTTTGGTACAGATGATTTTTTTCTCATATTTGATCAAAATATATTTTAGGAAAACAAGAAAATAAAAGTTTTATGATACGTATTTCCACTCCACTCCCCCCCCCCCCCCCCCCCCAACACA
>NW_006239171.1:911402-930831 GCF_000226075.1 Solanum tuberosum
CCCCCCCTCACCCCCAACCAAACCCAGTCTCCTCCGTACCACCAGAGTCCCAACTCCCACGTATAAATATTTTTGAAACACTAATTTCTGCTTACCTACTGAATAAATTATTTCATTAAAAACATTTCCCTTAATCACAAACACACCCTAAATGAATGGTTAAATCCCTTTTTATGTTAATTTCCGTTTTAGCCAGAACTGCATATTATAGTGTTCTTAGATCAGTTTGAAGTCTTAACCTTGGAAATCAATCCAAATAAATTCTTTAGAGCAGACTTTGTAAACTAACATTGAACCGCAGCACCAGAAACTTGGGGCCTAAATAGAATTTCAGTATTTAAAAGTGAACAGTTTGAAGGAATATTTCAAGTGAAAAACAGATTACAAAAAACTTCAATTTTCAAGTGAAGTTCAAGTCGAACACAATTTCAGCTCTCACAATCATACCTTTCAACTTCAAATACTCATTTTTTCCAAGTACAACTCAAACATCAATCAAAAGCCTCTTAGCATGTATAAACCAAACATCTATATAGAACACACAACAAATAAGAGAACACATGAAGAGATTATATTGCGTCCTATTATTATAATATAGAAAGACTAATGATCCATTTACCGCCGCATTCATGGAATCCTGGAGGAAAAAAATGGGGGAAGGGGAAAGGACATGCAATCCTAATTAATCTTGTCAAAGCTTCCTCCTCTTACCTTTCTCTTCCTTTCTGATCTTTTCTTAAATTCATTTTTACAAACATGTGATAAAGCTGACCCGCAGACAACAAAATACACTTCATTGTCAACAGATCAGTCATCATCAGACACACAGACAACATCAGTTACATTAGTAGCTCCGGCTGAAGAAGTAGAAACTCCCTGTACACTATCCAGTATTTGAAATTCAGCTAGGTCCAATAAATCAAAGTCAGGGTCCACATCTGGTAAAGGTGGCATAATGTTCGGCCTGTTTGCATGAGGTTGATTCTCCACATTAAAAAGCAATTCCTGAGCAGAGATAGACGGATTTCGTGTAGCAGGCAATCCACCAATGTCATGCTGCGGAGGCACATTCCGAGAACTAGAAAGATCTACAGCTAACTGTGGAACCAACGGTATAGGTATCTGATGTTGCGGACGTTGGGATGGGGATGGTGATAATGTTTGTAGAGAAGTTAATTGGGGAAGTGAGGGTGATGATGCAGCCATGTAAGTGGACTGCAGGTGATTTTGCATACTATGAGCAAGGGTTGACGGGCTGCTGCTAGAAGACATGGATGAAGGAGTCCTGAAAGGCTGAAGATGAGGGGCTGGAGCACGGATCTCGCTAGCTACCCTAAGATTCCCAGTGGAAGGGGTAATTGCACAGATGAGAGGTGGCCTGCCAGGAGTTCCTGCAGAATGTGCTGTTGAACGGCTAACAGCAACTGTCTGCTGAGTAGGTGCAGGTTGGCCAGTTGAAGATAACCCAGTAACTGGTGCACATCTTACTGTAGGCTGAGAAATCCCACCAGAATGTACTGAACGATTAGAGGGGACAGAAGTCTCCTGTCTAACCTGTGCTTGGCCAGCTGAAGACAAACTGGTGATAGAGGAAGCTCTCAAAGAAACTGGGACAGAACTTTGTTGGCTAGAAGATGAACCAGTCACAGGAGAAGACCTCAAATTAGGCTGCTGGGATACCTGATGGAGATGCTGCAAATAACTAGAAGGCACAACTACAAAGAACAATAATACTTCAGTACACAAGAAAAGATATTTTTACTTGAGAAATTACTAGCCTGACTTGTATAACCTAGCAAAGTTGCAAAAATTAGCACCATCTTTCTATCACCCTGATGATATATGTAATGGGAGACCCCTATAAGGAAATTAAAAATGTACTCCAAGTAAAATCTGGACGCAACTGTCCGTTCAAAAATTATGACAAGAAAACTTGACTACTCTTTGGAAATGCATAACCAACATTAATTGCATACCTTGACGCATGCCTGAGAACCCCGAAGGTTTAAGATTCATGCACTTGCATCTAAAAGCATCTGCCAAGAGCTTATTCATGAGAACTTTGTTCTGATTAGCATCAAGTTCTTTCTTCTTCCAAAGAAATGCTGCCTCAGCCTCTTGAAGTTTATGATCATATTTCTTACGGATTTGGGCAATCATTTCCTCTATCTCCTTCTCGCAATCAGATCTCAGACGCAATTTCTGTTAAAAAAGAGAAGAACTTTAAGAAATAAAGGACTAGGAGCAAAGAATCAAGAAGAACAAAATTGGAATTAACCATGTCCTCAAGAATCTTGGTGCCTTGTTCTCTTTCTTTATGTATCCTTTCCCAATCTTTGTGCAGAGGATCAGCATTGAAAGGAAGAGTTGAATTCCAAGTGGCCATCTGATGGTCAGGATGAACTGGTATATTCCTGGGTCCTTGAACAACGGCAGCATTACTGTTATGTTGCAGGACTGCTTGACTAAGAAGCTCAGTGGAACCTGGCAGTTGAACTGGAGTTCCAATATTATGGGAAGATGCACCCTGTTCTGAAATCGGTTGAGGATCCGCTCTACTGACTTCTGAGAAATTCTCAACATCGACAGATGGATCCTCGTCCGAATTACCACCTGCCTGTAAAGGTTCCATCGTCTCCCCATCCAAATGATGAGAAGATCCAAGGTTTGGCATAAAGCTCCTTCCATCATTATGGGTATCATGCATAATGTCGCTCGGTGGATCGTGAGCAGCAAGCGAAAAACCATCAGAAGCTGGCAGCTGTTGCTCAGAACTACTAATTAACACAGCATCAGAACTGTTGGTTCCATACTGCCCGGCATCAACTTCAACTTGAGTTCCCCTCTGATTTTCTGGGATTGGAATCTCATGAGAGAGATTATCTCCTGAAGACTGGAAACATTCAACCTGATTTAGCTGATCCAGTTTTAAGTGCAAAATCATCAATACGGAACACCCAATATTTTTCCAAAATATATCAGGAAAAAATTCATGTGTTTTTTGGAGGGTAGAACTGCAAGTCACCGACAAATTGGTACAAATTACCTGTTCTACAGCTTGGAACAAAACTAAGAGATAACTTGCCAATTACTAGCTCAAAATTATCTAAACAGAGCATGTCTTTGAAATTTGAGACATTTTTTACTTTTCCTAGGAAGATCATATATACCTGTGCCCAGATTCTGAACCCAGATGTTCTACACAATAACACAATACAAACACCATATAAATTTTGAACAAAGGCCACTTACTTGATTTTGAGGCAAAGAACCATCATCAGAACAAAGAACTGCTTCTACCAAAGGCAAGTCAACTACCAATTTCAGAGGAGAAATTGAGTTTGTATCAGTGGATCTAACTGCATCTCTCGGGTTATCTTCATCATTTTGCAAATGAGAATTATTTTGCAGACTATCATGTTCCGTATTCAATTCTTCAGTAACATTTACTTCTGAATTATCATTCCTCAGAACAACATCAAAACCCAGTCCAGATACCTCCGACAAATGTTCTCTAGGTGGATCCTCTAATAGAACCTCAGTATGTTCTTCATGAGGCAGAGGAAACACAGAAACAATTTCCGCTGAACTGCCACCTGAATCACCCACTTCATTAGGCTGCTTGGATCTAGCAGCCAATGCTCCAGTGCTAGAGGTGATTTCAACTTGCTCCTCAGCTGCTGGCGTAGTTAAAACATTTGAACCTTCAATGGGAAGAATATTTGACATATTGGAAGTAGATGCAGGTACATCTGGATCACCTACTTCAATAGCCTGCTTGGAACTAGCACTTAATGCTCCAATTTCCTCTGAACTACCACCAAAATCACCGACTTCTTTAGGCTGGTTGGATTTGGTAACCAACACACCAGCTGTGGACGCGATCTCAAGTTGCTTTTCCATTGCTGGCATTGTTAAAACATTTGATGTTTCAACAGGAAGAATATTTGACTCATTGGAAGTAGATGCTGGTAGATCTGGATAACCTACTTCATTGGGCTTCTTGGATCTAGCACCCAGTGCTCCAATTCCCTCTGAACTACAACATAAATCACCTCCTTCATTAGGCTCTAGCTGATTGGATTTAGCAACCAACACTTCAGCCATGGACACAATCTCAACTTGCTCCTCCATTGCTGGCATTGTTAAAACATTTGTCGCTTCTATAGGAAGAATATTCAACTCGTCATAAGTAGATGAAGGTACATCTGGATCACCCACTTCATTAGACCGCTTGGATATAGTAACCAATCCTCCATCGACAGACTTGACCCCAGCTTGGTCCTCTGTTGCTGGAGTTGTTAAAACACTTGTAGATTCAATAGGAAGAATATCCGACTCATCAGAAGTAGATGCAGGTACATCAGACCGCGTGTTATCCAAAATATTACCTGCATTCAGTTCCTTAACAAGATGTCCAGTTACAGGGTGAACAGTCTTGGGAGAATTGAGTGAGACATTTACATTTTCCTGAGAGCACCCTATGCCATCTATCGGATGAGATCCAACACCCCTAAAGGAATTTGCTTCGGCCAACCACAAAGAAGCCTTTTGCATTTCCTTGTTCTTCATAGCAGAGTGTTCTACCTCAAGCTCTTTAAGTTTCTGATCCTTGCTGTATTTGAGCTCTTGCATTTTTCTTGAAAATTCAGTTTCTGAATTTTTTAGTTTATCCTTCATTACAGCAGTCTTACCATGTACAGACCGAAGAACAGCAAACTGCAATCTGTAATCCTGCACAAGCTCTTCCTTCTTCTTTTCCCATATTTTCTGGAATTCTTCAATTTCCTCCTTTTGCTTTTGTACCAGGTTTGACATTCGCCTCTCACATCTACACTGGACTTCCTTAATGAAAGTTTCCCGTTCAATATCCACAAGTTCTTTTTTAGGCGTCATAATGCATTCCCTGTATAATTTTTTACCTTGCAATCTTTCTTCCATTTCCTTTTGCACATTCAGCTGGGGAGATTCCACAACTTGTGACATGCTTCCTGTTGATGGCCTTTCTGCAACGGTTCTGGCAGCTAATAAAGAACACTTAGAAGAACTTGAAGCATTATCATTTTGATCCAACCGTTGCAGGAACAACTTTTTCAAGGAACGGATCTTCAGACAGACATTGTTTGTCTCTTCTTCGGTGCATCCAAATTGTAAGTACTGCTTGGCTAGCAAGAATGTCTCCTCTTTGTCAATTTTTTGCTTTAAGATTGAAGCTGCAACCCAACACTGAGAATTCACAGTAAATGTCAAATAAGAAGAATCACAGCGACAGGAAAGATGATTTTTCTTGAAGCAAGAAGCACACTAAGGGTAGTTTGGTGTAGAGACAAGGTGCGGAGATTAATAATGCAGGGATTGTGGATTAAGATGTGTATTGCTTTTTGTTATGCAGGTATTAAGATGTGTATTGCTTACTTATAGAAAATGATGAAATATTTTAATACATGTTGGTTATTTTGGACATATTAGGAGTGTTTTAATCTGTGTAATACTAATCCTTGTATTCCTATTCCAACTTTTTTCCACATAAAATAATAAAGGGAAAAGGCTCAAATATGCCATCGAACTTTGAGACTCATTTAGGGCATCCATAAAAAGCTTGGCTCATCTATGTCATTTTCGTTTGAGAAAAGGCTCGTTAATGCCATTATTTGCTCACTGAAATAGCATAGATGAGCCAAACTTTTAACGAATGGCATAGATGAGCCTTTTCTCAAAGTTTGATGGCATATTTGAGCCTTATTCCTTTTAAAAAAAAGATTAATTAATGATGTGGCCGAATCATAATGAACCACATGTCAAAAAAAGTAAAGCAAAATCGATACATTTTTCAGTCAACACATAATGGCATGGATGAGCCTTTTCTTAGATGGAAATGGCATAGATCAGCCAAACTTTTAAAGGAAGGCATAAATGAGCCTTTTCTCAAAGTTCGATGGCATATTAGAGAATTTTCTCAATACAATAATCCTACATAACATACGCATATTAGTTATGTAGGAAACAAAAACACCAATCAAACAGTGTATTATTATTTACTGTTTTCATAATCATGGTGACCTGGTCAGCTTGTGCCACCTAGACTAATTCCATGGGTAGCTTGTTACCTCCCACCCACACAGGTATCGGGTCACCAAAGCTTGGATTGGTGGTAAGAAACCACCTAGTGTTTGTGCCTTGAGATTCTTCACTTTCGGTGCCGCACCCATGTCGACACGACATGGGTGTGGGTGTGGGATCCGTACCCGATTTGGTCAACCGGTTTTGGATACTTTAACCAAATTCGAGGGAGAAATTTTGGACAGATTTAATGATTTCTGTAATCAAAACCTTCGTTTTATATATAAATTGAAATTGATGAAAATGGAATACCTTGAATATATAATATTTTGTTGCCAATCCCTTTCCTTTTATCTCTTCCAAGATTCTCCTCTTGATCATGATTTTCTCCTCGAGTTCTCTACATAATATCTCAAAATTTAGGTTTTATAACTCTGTGTTTAGCCAAATCCCCGCACCCGTATCCAGACATGGATCCATATCACCGAATCTTAAAATTTAGTTCATAGAGGATCCGACCTCTAGATCCACACCCATATCGGACACCCGCACCCGAGTCCGAGCAACTTAGCTTCTTATCAACTTTATATTAATAAAAGGGGCTTAAATATAAGAATATTGAGCTACATGAAATTTAAAAAATAATATCCTCATTTTTTGGTTTCCTAATTATTATGACTTGATAATTGTTTACCTGAACTATTAAGATAGTCAATGAAGAGAAGGATCGATTCCACTGACAAATATTTTTTTTTAGAAAGATGCAAGCAGAAAGGCTGAGCAGTGGAGACAAAAAGATACTGACCAGAGATAACTGGAAAGCCTGTAGAATTGTTGCAGGTTCCCTACTAACACGATGATTCTCCATTACATATTCCAGAAACTTTCCCACTGTATGTTTGACAGCATCCTGCATTTAAATGTTGGTCACATGGCCAGCAAGCCAAGAGTGGGACATAATAACTTGGCTAACATATTATTTAGGTATATTATAGTAGAGAGTTCTCGCAAATAGGAAATGCCACAGGTATGTCAATCATTCCAGAAAAATCATTTTTTAAAATTTACATAGAGGGTAATACCAAGCAGTTCAGGGTTGAAGCCTGGTTCACACAAACAATTAGCAGTAAGAAATTTGGTAGGGATCAGAACATGGTTATTATTATTAAAATTTGTAGATGTTAAAACAATGCCCAATAAAGTATAAACCACTGTTGTAACAATTGAATTACAGGATGAGATGGAGGATTAAAGCAAACAAGATGGCACACTGTTAAAAAAGAAAAAGCAATTAGAAATCAATAGCATACACAGAGAAAAGAACCAGGTTGAATGCCTCCAATAGAACAATGAGAAATCAAAGGCACTTTGTAAAACTAGCAGCAAACCATAAGAAATGTCTAGAAAAGGTAGAGATGAAAGAGAGAATGCTCTCCCACACGAATTTCGAGGTCAGCCAACTTTCAACCTAAAGTCAAATTATTTCACGTCCGAGGGATCTCTTTCTGGCAACCATGGCCGGAACCGTATCAATGGGAGATAACACTACAACACGAGTTTCAAGTCTTATGAAATCATCAGATGTAAAGAAGGAGCTGATACATGATAGAGTGGACCGAACGCAGCAGGAATTTAATGAGGAGAGTGAAGATTAGCATTAAACTGCTGAGATGGCTGATATCAGTATTTATTGAGGCATCAAACGTCCAAGGGAAGTCTGTTAAAAGATGAAATGTAAGGGACCTCTATTCAAAATTCTTTTGTACCCTTAAATACAATGAAAATGGCAGATACGTCAGTTTCATTGTTATTGAAGGACAAAACAAAGCAGTCACTATTACACCGGAATCTTCATACAAAGGGGGATGGGGAAACATTGCTCATAAAATAGCAAAAATCACCTATGAGCCTACAACAGAGCAGAAAGTACTATTAAACAAGGGAAGCCACTGGGAACATCCTTCAGAGAGGCAATACGTAACAGTAGATGGACGACAGAATCCACAAAGAAGGTGCATTTACAGGTGGAAGGTGCTAGCATAAGAGTGACGAATGAAACACCGACATCAGAGAGACCTTCTCAATAGATGCGCTGTCGGCAAGTTCCAGACCCACTTCGAGAGATCCCAATTCTCAATGATGTAAGGTCGGCTTGCAACACTTGGAAGTCAGCCATAGGAGACAGCGTCTTCATAATGAATGACGGGCACTTTCTATCAAGTTTCCCACAAAAGTGGCAGCGGAGCATGACATGCCCGGAACATGGGTTTGGAAGAAGATGAATCTAAACCTAGATTGGTGGAGACCAACCACAGATTGCTGGCCAAAAGATATAGTGAGAGATTGGGTGTGGATAAGAGTGTTAGGCTTACCCCTATGGTCCCATAAGATTTCAAGAAAATCAGCGATCAGTGTGGGGGCTTCATTGAAACAGAGGAAGAAACAACCCTCAAAACTCACCTACACTGGGCACACATCAAGGTGAAGGGAGACAAGATGATAGAATAGATTGAAGTCACCAACGATGGCTTTGTGTACAAAGTACCGATCTGAAGTGAAGCGCTGGTGACTTTCAAAAAGGAGGAGAGAGGAACAATGCAATGGAACGATGGACAATAGGGGTTTCTTTTCCCCTTTAGGTGTCGTTTGGTAGAGTGTATTAACAAAAATAATGCATGCATAGTAATACCTTGTTTGGTACACTTTTTTATGCTATGTATAGCTATTGTGTATTAAGGTGTGTATTACTATTTACTAATACGATGGATTTCTAGGTAGTAGTAATGCAAGGGGATTTAATGCATATATTATCATGGTTAAAGACCCAATAACCCCTCAAAATCCTTTTTACATCTTTTCCATCATAATTGTGGAGGATATCATTGGAAATACATATTTTTATGCAATGCATGCTATTAATAATACACCAATCTAAACAATGCATAAGTAATAATCTATGTATAATTAATGCAAGCATAATTAATACGAGCATCGTTAATGCAAGCATTACAAAAGGGATCAAGTGGATAGAGCACTGCACTAGCACAGTCAAATTCCCAGTGCTAATAAACAGGGAACCAAATGGATTCTTTTCATCCCAGAGAGGTTTGAGACAGGGTGATCCCTTGTCTCCATTTTTGTTCATAGTGGCAATGATGGGCATGAGCAATCTACTGAATAAAGCACGAGGGAAAAGGTGAATTAGAGGTTTCAAGTTGAGCGAGACAAATAGTATAGAAGTAACACACTTACAGTATGCAGATGACACCTTAGTATTTTGTGAAACAAAAGTGGAACAAGTTATGATACTGAGGGTCATCTTCATAATTTTTGAAGCAGTCTTTGGGTTACATATAAACTAGGGGAAGAGTTTTATATCCCTATCAACACAGTCAGTGAGATAGATGCTCTAGCAAGCAAATTAGGAGGAAGAGTAGGGGAGCTTCCAACTACATATCTTGGAATGCCTTTGGGTGCTAAATGTAAGTCCGCAACAATTTGGACTGGGGTGGTGGAAAAATGTACAAAGGCTTACAAATTGGAAGAGTCAATACCTCTCCAGGGGAGGCAGACTAACCCTAGTAAACAGTGTATTAGACACATTGTCTTCCTACTTGATGTCCATTTTCCCAATGCCTGCTAGTGTTAGCAAGAAAATAGATGTCCATAGAAGGAACTTTTTATGGCAGGGGAATGAAGATAAGAAGTATCACCTAGTCAAGTGGGAGGAGCTGTTAGTGAACAAGAAAGCAGGAGGTCTAAGTATCAGGAATATGAAAAAGCAGAATCAAATTCTGATGATGAAATGGTAGTGGAAATTTGCTACTGAAGAAGGAATGTTGTGGAAAGAAGCCATTCTTGCAAAGTATGGTATGGAAGATAATTGGATAACTAAGAATGTCACAACACCCTATGGATGTTCAGTCTCGAGAGCTATTAGGAATCTTTGGCCAATGATGCAGATTAGAACTAAGGTGAGGATAGGAAATGGGTAGAAAACCTCTTTTTGGGATGACAAGTGGGCAGGGCATTTAACAATGAAACAACAACATCCGAAGCTATACACTCTAAGCCAGCAACAACAAGCCACAGTTGCCATGATGTGGACTGGACAAGGATGGAATCTATATCTAAGGAGACATCTGAATGGTTTGGAGTTTAGGAGAATAACAGACTTCTATAACTCAGTAGCAAGATTCAACAATCTGACCGAAGAAGTGGATAGACTAGAATGGAACTGAAACAGTAAGGGAATTTTTTCTGTCAAATACAGGGAGCTAAATGTAAGAGTGGTGAAGGAAAGTGTAAGATGATATGGAAAACCAGCAATTCCCTACAAAGTTAACTGTTTCATCTGGCTTTTGGCCAAAGAAGCAATGTTAACTCATGATGATCTGAACAAAAGGGGTCACCGACTAACCGCTAGGTGCTTTTTATGTGGGGAACAAGCTGAGACAATCAACCATCTTTTTTTGCACTGCAAATGGACAGACCAGCTTTGGAGGATGTTCATCAGTTTGAAAGGGATTAGTTGGGTGAAACCTGGATGCATTGCAGATGTTCTAAGATGCTAGAATATGGATGGTAATGTGAGCAAGAAGGAAGAAAAATGGAAGATCGTCCCGGCATGCATTTGGTGGTCAATTTGGATTGAGAGGAACAAAAGGTGCTTTGAGGGGACTCAGAACAACATTCAGAATCTAAAAATGAATTGTTTAGGCCTTTTTTTATTTTTGCTGTGAGCAAAAACTATTAGCTCCAACAAAAGATATTCGTGATGTTTTAAACTTTTTGTAAGGCACAAAATTGAATTACAAGTTATAAGTTGTAATACTTTTGAAGGGGAACTACACTTTAGTTGTAGTATACCTATGGATATATAGAAGTAAAGTTACCATTATCAAAAAAATACACTCTATTTAGCATTATTTGTATACACCCTACCAAACGATCCCTTAGTGATAAACTCTGTGGATCAGACAGTCCACCACGTGGGAACTTAAACAGCTAGCGAATTTTTTAATTGGAGGTACGTGAGGCGAACAGGAAAGGGAAAGGACCTTTATTTGTTGTAGCAGGCAAACTTATGAGGAATGAAACCTTGGGCCTAAAAAACATAGCAGAAAAATGTTGTAGCCCAAGTTTTTGACATAGTTAATATCGAGATACATGCAAGACAAACTCACAACAGATTTGAGGAACTGGGATCAAGGGATGGGAGAACTAAGCAATTCCAATGGTGATGACTACCTAGACTCGTTCCAAACCCTACTCCTTTTAGTGATATATCTGACTGTTGACCCGAAGTGAGATTCTAGGACGGAGCTAAATAGCGGTAATGATATTCCAGTCAGTGTTATCAAATGCGCGCTTAAGCCCTAAAGTGAGGCTCAAAATGTGTTGAGCGCTTCGCCTCGCTTTATGTGCGCTTTAGTGTCGTCATCAAGGTTCTAAGGCAAACGCTTCCTTGCTAATGAGCCTCTTATGAAGAAGTGACACTAAATAATTGATATTTCACTTTATCATCAAAAAAATTCAAATTTTTTTGGTCATATATTTGTCATTCATGTTTATAATTATTAGTCTTGGACTAAACATATATATTTGTTTTCTTTTCTCCCTTTGCGTCTTTTTTCATTAAAACCCACGCTTGATTTGCGCTTAAAGCCCCTACGGACCTTAAAGCTTTTTTGCGCTTTTCGCCTTTGATGACACTGGAACCAGTGTCAGATGTCGGAATATTCCAAGATTCTGGAAGCTGATCCGATGTAAGATTTCGAGAGCTGCTAGGTTTTGTGTAGTCGTTCTGATGTAAGATTCCGAAATTGACTTTGTTTCTAAGGCTTTCCGATGTAAGGTTCTGGAAAAGGACAAGCAGTTTCGATGTAATGTTCCAAGATATGCTAGGTTCTATCAAGGCTTTCCGATGTAAGATTGTTGAAGGGACTAGCTACTTCGATGCAAGATTCTGAGAGATGCTAGGTTACATGGTATTGCCCCGATGTCAGATTCCGAGAAAGCTTCATGGTTATTTCTGAGTGATGCCTTGTAGTGTAGCTCTGATGTGTGCTTGTCGGGCTTATGGGGATTCGATTGGGTTATTGATTGTATGATTGTTTATTATTGCCTTGTATGTGCCTTCTGGGATTATGGGGTCCAGTTAGGTTTTAGATTACTTTATTGCTTTCGTTGTATCTTTACTGTGTCATGTCTAGCTATGCCTTTACTTGTGCCTTATTACCCTGTTAGTTACTCGCCTATTATTATGCTATTGCAATCGTGAACTCGGTCGACTTATGATGTCTACTGAGTATCCGTTGTTCTAGTACTCATACTACACTCCGCATCTTTTTCCCTGATGCAAATTTGAGCTCTAGTTGACCCTGTTGTTCTCGTGTTGCTTAGGTTGGTATTCCGGAGACTGAGGGTGAGCTTATTGGAGTTCGTCGTTGACTCGTCTCCTTTTGTACATTTTGGGCTAGTCTTTTGTATTTCACGAGAGTCTGTATATTTCTTGTATATGTTTAGTCTGTACTTGGTCTTTTGTAGTAGCTTTGCACTAGCATCCATCAAGTTTTGGGTGGATCTTTGTATTTTGTCCTCGTTCAAGGATTGTATATATATGTATGGTCTCATTTCCATTCTTTCTATCTCAAATCTAGTTTATTATGCTTTTGTCTATTTCTTCCACATCCTAGGCCCATTATCATTAGTTCCGAGCCAAGAGGTGGCTTACCTACGGGTGGGATTTAGTAGGTGTCATCATGACTTGAGTTTTTGGGTCGTGACATATTGCAAAGCTTTTGGCACAAAGACTGAAGAAGAGACAAACAACAAATGGCCATCATAAAAGGAAGGCAAATTATGGATGCAGTATATGAGTGTGTGGAGTCTAGACAAATAAACAAACAACATGGATTCTATGCTAGCTTGATATCCAAAATGCTTATGATCACTTGAACTTGGATTTTTTGATAATGATATAATGCAATGGATGGGCTTTGGCGCCAAGTGGATAAGATGGGTGAAATAATCCATTAGCAAAGTGAAGTTCTCAGTCCTAATAAATAGGAACCTCTGAATTTTTCTCCTCTCAAAGGGGACTGAACAAGGAGATCCCGTATCACCTTCCCTTTTCATCCTAGCTATGGAAAAAAGGTCTAAGTAACTTGATACAGACAACCAAAGAAAAAGAAAAAGATTGGGCCAGGGGGTTTCAGGTGGACAACAAAACCATAAACAACCTGGAGATAACTCATTTGCAGTATGCAGATGATACTCGAAGTCTTTTGTGGAGCAGCTACTGACCAGATGCTGATACTTAGGGTGATTTTCTTATTTTTGAAGTAGTCTCTGGTTTTAAATCAATTGGGGTAAGAGCTACATATACCCTATCAATGAAGTGATAGCGATGGACAATTTGGTAGCTATTCCATGTGGAAGAGTAGGGGAATTACCTACTATTTACTTAGGAATGCCTTTGAGAGCCAAAAGCAAGTTAAAGGGGATACGAAATGGGGTAATAGAAAAGTGTGAGAAAAAGTTAACAAATTGGAGGAGTCAGTACCTTTCCTTGGGGGTATATTGACCATGGTCAACAGTGTTCTGGATGTAATGCCTGCATACATGATGTCAGTCTTCCCAGCCCCTGACAATGTGATCAAGAGAATCGACATGCTAAGAAGAAACTTTTTTTGGCAAGGAAATGAAGACGAGAAAATTTCATTTGGTCAAATGGGAAGAGGCTATAAAAAGCAAGAAGAAAGGGGAAGTCGGGATCAAAACTATAAAGATGCAAAACAGAAGCCTAATGACGACGTGACTATGGAAATTTGTCACATGAGAAAACATGTTGTGAAAGGAGGTCATCAGTTCAAAGTATGAGATAGAGGATAAATGGATTAGCAAAATGGTGCCACCCCTTATGGATGCAGTATAACTTATGGCTATTACTACTGCCTAGAGTAAATTTCAAGGTGGGGAATGGACTGCAAGCGTCATTCTAGGAGGACAAGTGGATAGATCAGAGACCTTTGAAGCAATTATTACCTGATCTACACCTACTAAGCTTTCAGCAACATGCCTCTGTTTCAAAAATGAGGACATGCCAGGGATGGAACCTTCACCTCAGGAGAAATCTAAATGACGAGGTGCAAAGGATTGGTTCCCTCTACAACACTCTCCCCTTTCAACAATCTACCTGGGGAAGAAGATACTGCAATGTGAAGGTTATGCAACAAAGGAGTCTTCTCTGTAAATTCAGCATACAGTAATCTCACCACTTCAAACAATAGGATGGATCAGTGGCCTTGAAAGATGATATGGGGACTAAAATTCTATATAAGGTCAACTACTTCACTTGTTTGCTGACCTGAGAAGTAGAGAAGCAGTACCGACACGGGAAAACATGAAGAGGAGGAAGTACAAATTGTGCTCCAGATGTTATCTGTGTGAAGAACAAACAAAGAAATCATCTCTTTTTACATTGTAAATGTGTAGACCAGCTATGGAGATTATTCATGTGTTTTGAGGAAAATCACTTGGGTGAAACCAAGAAATATAGGAGTGTTGAAGTGTTGGATTAGAGTTCGTAATGCTAAGGAAAAGGCGGAGAGATGGAAGATTGTCCCATATGGTGGACAGTGTGGAAAGAAAGAAATCAAAGATGTTTTGAGGGCAAGCAGAGCAATTTATAGAATTTTAAGATGAATTGCCTAGCTTTGTATTACTTTGGTGTGAACAAAAAGTGTTAGGACAGACGAGATATTTTCAATGTTTTAGACTATTTGTAACAAAAAGTGCAAATAGGTTTCCTAGATTGTAACACTTTTGGAAGGGGACTACACTTTGATGTAGTATATCTATGGATATTGTTAAAGAATGACAAAAGTCCCACATTGGTGGTCAATGAAATGGGTGGACTCCTTATAAGGCTTGGGCAATCCTCCTCCCTTTGAGCTAGCTTTTGGGGTGTGAGTTAGGCCCAATACCTAATTTCACAGATATATACATGAAAAAGTTGCCATTTCCCAAAAAAAAAACGTAGCAGCAAAATCTTCAGATAATAGAAGAACGGGAAAATAAAACCTTAATATTGCTAAACTACTGGAAATCTACATAATTCACAAATTTGAGGAATAACCCAAACATAAAAGTTGTTATCCTTTATCACAAAGGCAGCAATACAAAAAGTCCCACATCGGTGGTTAATGAGATGGGTGGACTCCTTATAAGGCTTGGGCAATCCTCCTCCCTTTGAGCTAGCTTTTGGGGTGTGAGTTAGGCCCAATACCTAATTTCACAGATATATACATGAAAAAGTTGCCATTTCCCAAAAAAAAAACGTAGCAGCAAAATCTTCAGATAATAGAAGAACGGGAAAATAAAACCTTAATATTGCTAAACTACTGGAAATCTACATAATTCACAAATTTGAGGAATAACCCAAACATAAAAGTTGTTATCCTTTATCACAAAGGCAGCAATACAAGAAGTTCAAATAGCAAACTTAGTGCCCTTGATTATTTTTGTAGAAACAATTTTACCCCGTTAATGGGAAGCTGAACTAGTTTACCGGCTTATTTTGAAGGATGGCTTAAAAAAATTGATGCTGCAAGTGTTAGAAGAAAGAGCTATACCAGCACACTATCCCGTTATGTGTAGAATTCCAAAGATGAAAATGCAATATGCATACTGCTCATGTATTCCTGATTCTGTGTTATTTAACTTAAAGCTACTAAAACAAAGGTATGAAAGCTATTAAACAGCCAGAACATACACATATATGCTAAATGGAACAATCAAATGAATGACGCCATTTCTCATGCTATGCATGTTCTATACCATTTGGTGCGCTGGGAAACAGTTATGACACCTAAGCATTGGGGTGGATTAGGAGTTACCAGTGTTCAGGGAAGCGTGAAGCGGAAAAAAGCGATAAGGCCCCGCTTCACGCTTTAAGCGATGAAGCGCTCACATACACATTCTAGTCTGTGAAGCGTAGAAGGCTCGCATCTCTTCGCTTCATCGCTTTAAGTGATGAAGCGCTCACTTTCCTGAACACTGGGAGTTACAAGTTTGAAGGTTTTCAATAAAGCATTATTAGGGAAATGATTACGGTGAGTTGGGATGAGGAAGATGTTTTTTTGGTGAGAGATCATAGCAGAAAAATATGTGGTCTTGGAAGGGGGTTGGAGAACTAAAAGCGTCACCCGTGTCGGATTCTTCAAAAATACACTACTTTTGGAGAATCCCACACGCACCCGTGGACCTTTTTGAAGAGTCCGAACAACATAGTATGCCCTATAGATGTGGATTATGGAGGAATATTTTAAGGGGATTGGAGGAGTTTAGTGACAATCTGTCTTTTAAGGTAGAGGGATGGGTGGAAGGTATGTTTCTGGGAGCATAGGTGGTGTGGGGACAATATGCAAAGGTATCGTTCCCAGATATACTCAGAATTTCTTGCCAAAAGGAATCACAGTCCAAAGAGTTTGAAAGCTACAAGATGAAGAAGTTTCTTGGGACCTGAGCTTTAAGGGGGAATTTTCAAGAGCAGGAGGTGACAAAAGTTGCAAAGTTTGAATGATTTACTTCACAAACAAAGTGTCCCACAAGGTAGCCATGACATATGGAGGTTGGGGAGGGCAACAATGGTATCTTCTCTGTCAAGACTTTTTATGAAAAGCTACTAATTAGGAAGGGGTTACTTTTCCACCTAATTCGGTGCCCTGAGGTACCAAGGAACGTGTGTTTCTTATTTGGCAAGCAAATTTTGTTGGTGTTTTCTCTGTAAGGAAATGTAGACCACATCCTGATTCATTGCCGGGTTGCTTTCGAGGTTATGGTGGGAAATCCTATGGTTTGGAATTTATTGTGTGATGCCAGGCATTGTGAAAGGATTGATATTTAGCTTGAAATACGGAAGAAGGAGAAGATGAAGGACTTGTAGTGTTGCCCCACTTGCACTGATGTGGGTTGTTTGGAGAGAAAGAAATAGGACAGCTTTTGAGGTGGAGATGACTTTTGTAAAGTTGAGAAGTAGTCTCTTACCCCTTATTTCTTTTTGGTGCACCCACGAGGTTCCTTGTTGTATAGAAGATTGGGTATCGGTCATCAAAAAAAATAAAAAATTGGGTGTCTTTCATAGAAAACCATCTCTTATTGTAGGTTTTCTATTTTTGGGGGTATACCTTGGGTTCCTTGCCATTTTAATGAAATTTATTCACCCTATCCCAGAAAAACATGTTCTATACCATTTGTCAATGTGAATTGACTCTCTGCTTTTTGGCGAATTGACTAGCGCAGTTCACCCTCGCCAAGGCAGAGGGATGGAGGTCTTATTAACCATACTAGGTTTCCCAAGCTTGGACAGGTTTGGATGTACGAGTACTGCAGGAAGGATGTTGTGGTGCTTACTGTTGTGCCAAAAACTGCAGAATAATATATCCACTTGAAGAGAGTTTAAATAAAGGAAAAGATGCCAATTCAGGGGCAATCACAAGGCCAGGAACTCATACATAAAAAGATTAAACCTTCGACAGGTTAATATCATACTTATTCACTAGAAGCTATCAACAAATGCATACACCTCTTTCACCATGAATATGAAAGGTATATTTTCCTAACATGAAGAACTTTATCTTTTAAATGTAACAGATTCATAGATTCAGAAGCCCTCCCAAAACCCACGCATTATGATTAATCTGGGCAAGCGAAGATTGCCAATTTACCCTCACTGTTCATCAGAGCACCTGTATACTCTCTAAAGACAACTACAACTTTAAAAAACTAACTTTTGAGAAAGGGCAGGCAGGAAATGGATACCGAAAGTTTTAGCACTTCAAACAGTTTTGCAAACTCAGCTTTCAGATGGACATGAAGGCTTTTCTGCTCATTGTACAGTATTCTCCCTTCTTCTGGCCTGACAGGTTTTGCCTCGTGCAACAGATGAGATGGAGACCTAGAAACATGCTCCCCACCAATATCATCATTTTCATGAGCACCTGGATCCAACTAAGAATTAGCAGCTGATATTTCTCAACATATTTATACAAATGAGACAACAAACTCTAACAGGAAATGTATTGAAAATAGCTTATTGAAGGGATACCTCCTTTGGAGGCTGCAACTTCACCTCTTCCAGGTGAGGGGTGACTGGGGATTGAATCCACACTATGATTTACAACCTTCCTGCGCTTCTTTCCTGCTTCATCATCACCATTAGGTGGATCTGGTGATTCATCAAAGTATTGAACTCTCTTTCTGTTCCTTGGGGTTGCTCTGCTTAAATTTCTCCACTCCGGATTTCTTCCTTCCAACAGCCCTCTCCAAAAAACTTGAGGTTCTACTCCGATTTTCAACTCCATTTTTTTCTCACCAAGCAGCGGGATATTAGCGCTGTAAGTTCCCATGCTCATTTGAACTTTTGAAATAATGGAATGACATATGTCCTTGTTGTCAGAGCTTTTAGAAACTATTGCAGAAAACTCACTAATAACGTCATTTAAAAGCAACTGCCCTGATGAGTTATTTGAAATTGAGGTTGGAATGCCTCCAGAGTGGTACTCATCCAATCTACTGAACAAATTTGAGGCTCCCCACATAAGGGTGTTATTGGGGCTCCGACTTATGCTATGCAAGTTACTATCATGATTCAGGTCCTGTTTAGCAAGGACAAGGGCTCTTTCTTCTACAGTGAAACATGAATACAGTCGGAAAACACTGATATATTTAGACTGTGAATCTATGGATAACTTCTGGAGTTGTCTCAAATCATTTGCAGGATTTGTCTCACTGTCATATATAATAACACTATCAACTGACGGTAGTTTAATGCTCGGATTGCAAACACGGTTCTCTAGTAAAAGAACAAAGCGCCCACTTTCCTTGTTGTTAAACCTGTGAAGTGAAGCTTGTTTCTTGGACATAACAACACCTGTCTCAACTCTTTCATAAGAATCTTCACCAAACCTTTGACGCAGAAAATCATCCAGAATATCACCAATAGATGCCCCCGAGCCAGAGCCAACAATAGACTGCATTCAAGGAGGAGGATTTTGACAATCAGGTGAAGAAATTGAAGAGAAAGTGACAAAACACTTTCACAGAACTTCAGACATCATAATGATGTGTCCTTGTGTATGTCTATCAGTATTACATATATATATATATAGAGAGAGAGAGAGAGGATGCTGGTGTCCTGATGTATGTTTGTCGGTGTGTGTGACACATATATTACGTACTGTTCCACTTCTTCCCATCTACCTAACATTTGGTGGACACAGTTATGCCATACTTGAGTTGGTGGGAAGTAGAGGATAAGAGGTGCAGCCAACTGGCCTAAACACCATCCCCCCCCCCCACACAC
>NW_006239171.1:931321-934650 GCF_000226075.1 Solanum tuberosum
AAAAAAAAAAAAAAAAAACCCCCACCCCCCCCCCCCCCAAAAAAAAAAGTCACTATAAAGCAACCACTATGCTTGACGGTACACATGGGATGGATGCCCACTGACATGCCTGTTCAAGTATGATAAGAATATAAACTTTAGGTTTACACAACCTAAAAAGCTAACACATGAGGTGAGAATTGACCAAGACCACATACAGAAACAACAACGCATCCCCTCAACTAATGAGGGACACTCTAACACAGCATACGCCTGAAGAACTGGGTCAAAAGATTCCCAAAATCATAAATGAAACAACAATCCAATTCTCCCAATCAATGTAGGACATCCTAAACAAAGTGGACTTGTTCTTATTTAGGCCAGAGAGATTTTCAGATGGCATGTCTAAGCTTATAGGCTAGTAAGAAGGTCATTAAAGATAGAATTAATCATAAAAAGATTCAAAAGAATCTAGCAGACAAATTTATAGGAGAAACAACTTGATGATTCATGAAATTGCACAAAGGAGGACAGTCTACATTTTTTTTCCGTAGGTAATTTTAGTAAGTTATTAATAATACTTTAGCATCTAAAGACAAGTCCAGGAAGCAACCCTACAACTGCTTAAGGTACAACAACAACATGCCCGGTGTAATCCCACAAAGTGGGTTTAGGGAGGATAGAGTGTACGCAAACCATACCCTACCTCAGAGGTAGAGAGGTTGTTTACGATAGACCCTCGCCTCAAGAAAAAACAATAAATAGTAGTGAAAGTACAAGAAAGAAAAGATAGTGACAAAAGCAGTAGATAGTTACAGTAGTATTACAACAAAATTCTATGATAGTAGAAGTACAAGAAACAGCACATAATAATAGAAACCAAAGGACAAAAAACTACAAGAGTAATAATACGACTACTAGTATGGACAAACAACAGGACAATGCACTCCTACCTAATAACCTTCTATCATAATCCGTGTCTTCCACAATCTCCTATCTAAGGTCAAGGCCTCAGTAAGCTAAAACTGCACCATGCCCAGTCTAATCACCTCTCCCCAAAACTTCCTCGGTCTACCTCTACCTTTTATGAACCATCCCACTGGAGCATCCGTGCATCTCCTCATCGCATGCCCAAACCATCTCAACCTCACTTCCAGCATCTTGTCCACCACTAAATTCACTCTCATCTTGTCTCAGATATCCTCATCACTAATCATATCTCTCCTAAAATTGCTTAAGATAGTTATTAGAATAGGAAAAGGATTTGTATATGCCATCGTATGTGGAAAAGAATTGTAATATAGTGTCTATAAAAAGGCTCAGTGTAATAGTGTAATAGTGCAGAAACACAATTCAATAAAAAATTGCCCCATTATTTCTAACATGATATCAGAGCCATTGTTGTGCAATATAGCAACAAATTCAGGAGAAAAATTGTCACTATTTTTCCTCTCCAGATAATACGCCGACGTGTGTGTTGGAGTCTACGGGTCCTACGTGACCTCCTCACTCTTTAAAACAGTTGTCCAATCTAAGAGCTTCATTGTGCATCTCTAAAACCTGAGAGTACTCCAAAAGGATCTTCTCTTCACAAGCAATCACCATGGTCGATGTTTCACTCCAAAATGATATAACAAAGATTAAACATTTATCCTCAATCTTCAGCTTTTTTTGGACACTTCTTTCATCTCCTTTAACCTTCAATCTTGCCCATTTAAGGTGGTTTTTCATAGATGCTTCCCCCTTTGTTTCTAGCCGCCTCCACACTGCACTCTGATTGCTTTGAAGATCCTATTTGTCCATAGATGAAGGGGAAATATCTTGGCTCTGACCCATGTCCACTCTCTACCTCATCTATTTGTAAAACATCCAACTACCACAGTCCACTATTCCAATGGAATATTTAATTTATCCAACTCCATTCCCTTTTGGAGCACATGCTTCACCATGTATTTTGTTGGAAACTCAAATAAGAATTTATCATCCGCCATTTCATAAATGTTCACCCAAAAAGTATTCTTTCATGTTGATACGTCCATCCATCTTCTCATATTTGATAGTGTTGGCTTTTCTTTCATCTCTTTGTCAAAATGGCCAAACAAACATCTTCCCAACACTCCATTCTCAGCAGTTGTGTGCACTCCAGTACAATAATTTTGTTGTCACTAGCAATGTCGTCAAAGGCATGCTTAAGCCCTGAAGCAAGACTTAAAACATGTTGAGCGCTTCGCCTGGCTTAATATGAGCTTCAGTATTATCTTCAAGGTTCTATGGCATACTTTTCCTTGCGAATGAGCCTCTTCTAAAAAGGTGACAATTAATAATTGATATTTCACTTTATTAAAAATTGAATTTTTTTGCTCATATATTTGTCATTAATGCTTACTATTATTAGTCTTGGTCTTTGACTAAACATATATATTTGTATTCTTTTGGCCTTTGCCTCTTTTCATTAAAGCCCATCTTTTATTAGCCCCATTGCGCTTAAAGCCCTAACGAACCTTAGAGCTATTTTGCGCTTAAAGCCCTAACGGACCTTAGAGCTATTTTGCGCTTTTTGCTTTTGATAACATTGGTCACTGTAATAAGGTTGACTCCTTCGACTTCCATTTACTGGTTCTCCATTAACTGGTTATGATAGTTTTAGAATATGGAATTTTTGGATCTGAGTCTTCTTTTATGAACCTACTAATCTTAAATGTGATGTCCCTCCAACCAACATTAAAAGTAACTTCTGGGATAATGACAGATTTGTTGTCACCTTGTACAGCTACAATGCTTATAATCTGGCAAACTTGTTTTTACTCGAGTAGAAAAATAGAGCATGCTCCTCTTTTATTTTACATCTTCTTGTCTGTGCTTCATTATCCTTGAAGCTTCCAGTAAGACTAGCATATCTACTCCATGGTTTTTCTGTTGAATGTAGTTCTGTGCATCAGATTACGGCTGTGCTCCACCCAATCGAACTAAACTTCCGACCTTGAGTTAAGTCTAGTGATGTCATAAGAATCAAACCCCACCGCAAAGTACATTCTATTTTCCCCCATCTGATATCTTGCCTGTGCGGGTACACCGGAGAGCCCTCAGTGCTCCCAGAATGTGCACCTAGAAACTAGACAGTGATATTTCCCTACCTTGAGTTATGTGACAGCATTTTCCAGAGGAGGGAGACACCCAGTTTTCTGGCAACAAGTTGCTTTTCATGGTACTGATCTTAAAATGCTTTAAATTGCTTTCAACAATCCAGCAATGATGATAACATAGTGAAAACTTTTAAAAGTCAATTGAGTTTACAATTTCGAGAATATTTCATGTTAGAAGTGCCTGTCATATTTTTTTTTTTTTTTTTT
>NW_006239171.1:935011-988620 GCF_000226075.1 Solanum tuberosum
TTTTTGATAACCGAGAAATCCGTCTGTGACCCGCCCTTTGGACCAATCACAGCCTTCTAAACTCGGTGGATAATGGGCCCGCCCCTCTACCCTTCTCCACTTAAATACCGGGCTTCGCTTTGCATGGTGTGGGGCTTGAACCTGCGACCTAAGCCACAAATCCTTCACCTTTTGCCACTTGAGCTAGGCCTTGGGGGCCATATTTTGAATTTGATAGTTCAAACAATCCTTAAATATTCGAAGTGCCAAATGCAAATGTTAAAAACACAATTATATTTGTAGTTGATACTATTTTTTAGACGACTAAACCTTAAGAGAGACTGTAAGGAGCAGAAATTACGAGTATGCACAACTTCCATAGATACTCTAGCCAAGTGAAACTCAATTTGTTCAATGTTAGACAAAACAATAACATTTAAGTTACTCCTGACACATACAACACATTAGTTTAGTCAGACGATGACACATTAAAAGATAGTGATTAGGAAATATTAGAGCAATTTTACATTATTATGTAAAACTTTTCTAGCTTTATTATTCTACTATAAATACTACTCCATTTGCCCCATTTTATGTGACAAACTTTCCTCTTAGCCGGTCACAAAAAGAATGACACTTTTTTCTATCTAGAAACTATTAAAAATTAGCATCCCAGTTTTACCCTTAAAGACATGACTATTTGGGGTCACTAGATATAAAATAAAAGCTTGGCAAACGACTGAGCCCTGGAACCACATTTGTTGATATTACTACTATTAATAAGAGTGAATGTGAGGGGCTTCCCGTTTATGGGAATTGACAGAAAAGTCCTAAGAGGCTATTTTGTAATTTCACATGAAAGAAGTAATTCAATTGGTTAGTTAAAGGAGTAGAGTGGCTGCGTTTCAACTTTTTGTATCTATTGGACTAATTTGTCCCTTAAAAATACAAATAATTCGTACAACTTTCTGAAAACATGGGGCCCACTTAAATTTAGCTTAGTTGTATTTCTTATTACCACATGGCTGCTTTGGTGACTGACATATACTAGGATTAAATCTTTCTTTCAGTACTTTTCTCACATTAATTTCTCTAAGCACTCAATTAGTGGATCTCTAGTAGTATAAGATTATGTTGCTAAACCATCAACACTGAAAGGTAGCTCTACCGATAATTGTGAAGAAAGCATATTAATGGATCTTCAAAAATCAGAAAGAGGTAATTAAACCTACAATATTATAAAGACATCTAAAAAAATTGGTTGAAGCTCAAAATCTATTAGTGCCACATAAATTGGGATAGAGGAAATAACATATATTATTAAAAATAACATAAAAAGTACTACAAATCACAATAATTAACAACTTCAAAATTTAAAGGACATATAAAAAATTTGATTGACTTTCAAAATTCTACCCATGTCACATAGATTGGGATAGAAAAAGTAACATATATTATTTGAAAATGACGTAAAATGTACTATAACTCTTTATAATTAAATAACTTCAAAATCTGAAAGACATACACAAAATTTGCTTGGCTTTCGAAATTCTATCAATGTCACATATATTGGGACAAAGAGAGTAACATATATTATTGAAAATTAAATAAAGTATTATAAATCACAATAATTAGCAACTTAATATTTAAAGGAGTTACTGAGGCCTTGTACAGCTGGGAGGAGGCAGGTGCCCTTGCAAAAGACAGAACTAGATGGAGAATTATCCCTGCTTCAATATGGTGGGCAATCTGGAAAGAAAGGAATTCCAGATGTTTTGAAGGCATAGAAAATAGTGTGCAGGAAGTTAAACTAAACTGCATTTTGTTGTTATGTTTTTGGTGTAATCAATTATACTCAAATGACACTGCCTCTATAGTTGATGTTTTAGACTCAATATAGAAATAGAGTAGGAGTGTCTAGAGTGCATTTGTATATAAGGTTCGAGTACAACCCATGTACTTTTGTGATATAATACAACGTTGCCATTTTCAAAAAAAAAAATTAAAAGGACATACAAAAAATTCGTTTGACTCTTAAAATTCAAGTAATGTCATATAAATTGAAATAAAGAAATAACATATGGTGGGCCCGTGCTAGCACGGGCTACCGTAACTAGTGTATATGAATAGATAGATAGTGATTCTTCCTCTGGATGACGAGAGACGGAAGAAGAATCCGCTTTTATTGGATTACCCAATTCAAAGGCATTACTAGGAAAGAAAAAATGAAACGACATGTGTAACTTTCACCACCGTGCATTTAATTACTGGTTGTAAGGGAATTTTGGTACTTTGCATATATTAGCTTAGGTGTCAAAAGTCTCCATTTATTTCTTGAACTCCATGTCCAATCAAACACAGAGTATATTGCTTCATTTAGTTGAAAGTTCATTGTTTTATAGTTTTAAGATTCATAAGTCAATTGGACTGGCTATTCCTGTGATGAAAGAAGATATTCAAAAATACTTTCATCTTATTCCTGACATTTGTCAAATAGATATTTTATCAAATCGTCATGAAATTAGGTAAAGCAGAACAATTTACTGAATTATTTTATACACATCTAGAAGTTGGTGATGAATTTGAATAAAATGTTACTGTTGCTAAAGATAATATCTCTAGATGTGCCCATATTACTTATGAATGGTTTCAACAATTTACTTATGATAACATGATTTAGTAAACATAACTTAACACAAAAGGTAAAGTCTATGAAAATTTTAAAAAAGAAATCGTGTTTAATTACCAGGCCCAGTTCAGCCTGCTTAAAATGGTTCAGAGGTTCAACTTTTGAGCCGGGCCCATTAAATATATTAGCAGGATGAACCCACAACTGACCCTAAAGACAGTTAACAGGACCAGCCCATGACCTGCAGTTCAGAAAATAAATGGGCTGGGTTGGCCTAGTTGTCTGGATTATGTATAATTCACATAAGTCTAGCCTATGTGGTTCTTGTACAAATTTTATTTTGTTATTCATATCCCTTCAATTCCGTCTCTCAATATGTTCAAGCAACCGTCTTTAAATGGTTGTGAGATGCTATAGACAAGATGAGTCTATCTTACTTGATCCATTCTATATAGGCACTCAAATATGACTCCATGAATAAATAGTTAGATCTAAGACAGTACCGGAAATACATACCTGAAAAAGGACAACCACTCTATGTTGTCGGAGTCTCATCTCTGCGAGCATCTTGTCAAGGAATTGTAGTTTGCCACTTGCTTTTATTCCTACTTCCAGCATTTCAGCAGGAGAAAGCCCTTTATTGAAGGGTTGCAGCAAAGGATCCAGAATATATGGATGATCACAACACTACAAACAAAAGCAAGCACATATAATTCAGAGAACTATCAATATAGCAGTGGCTTTCATTGACTTCTGACAACGAGAATGAACATTAAAAGCTATTATTGTCTATGGCAATGGAACACCAACAGTAAACGTAAATCGTAATTCCAAAACAGTGCTTTCACTTTCATTGTGCCACTAAGCTAGTTTTTTTATGACACTAGTGTCCAAGCATGTTTACATGCACCTCGACTATTCCACTAGATACCTGCTACCTTCCACCAGCACAGGTACCAGGTAACTCTGCCTTCTGCCTTTCGGGATTACACAGATGGAAAAAAATCACCTAGTACTTTTTGCCTCCTCCACTGTAGTTTGAACCTAAGACCTCATGATTCTCCTCCCACTTCATTGACCACTACGCGTCACCCTTGGCTGCCACTAAGCTAATTAGTTAATTATCGTCAAGATAAATGTTTTTGTTCAGAAGCTCTCTTTTTCTCAATGTTCAATGCCGCAAGAACCAATCACCTTTGCCATCTCGAAGAGAAAACAGAACAGAGAAAAAGGGTAACAACACTTCCATCATCCATAAATGCAAAAATGTCAAATGAAATGACACACCTAACCTTTCGCACAGAGAGAAGAATATCACGGAGAGTCCCAACAGGATCACTTTTAGTGAAAGTGCGAAGAGCAGTAGAATTTGTGAGTAATGTAGCACAATACTGCTCAAGCTGCAAGTCAGAAATCTGAACAGGAACCCAATACTCCACGAACTTGGAAGATTCAGGCTTGCTGCAAGGTGCAGTGACCTTTGTGACTCTCTTCATTTTTCCAAGATGGTCATTGAAGTCAGATTCCAGGCCACCAGTCTTGTCCAGACCAATTTTACATTCGAGCAACGTGAGTAGATTAAGGTACTCAGATGAGGTGATCTGTTAAAATTAGAGGGTCATGTAAGGATGATGTATTAAATGAAAGCAGTTATACTAAGGAAAAAGGCAAGATATGGAAGATACCTTCTTTGGACCATTGAAAAGAAGCACCCTTACGCCAGTAGCAAGCAGTTTAATTTGCTCCACACGACCAGAAATTCCTACATTTTGGCAGTCATCAATAATAGTCACTTCCCAACTCAAGACGCTCAATATTTCTACATCCTGCAGAAATAAGAGAGAATAAGAAGCACAGCTACAGAACTTTGAAGCAGTAAGAACTTTCGAATTTTTGGGTAAACAGAAGAATACACTTTCATTCTTTGGGGAATCAAATGAAAACCAAATCAGAAAAGAGAAACTTTAGGGCAGAATTCGAAACATCATCTGTGAATGATTTCTGCAAGTTTCATTTTCTGGCCCAGACCTAGGAAGTTCATCAGTCATCAGGAAATATAGTTTCCTTTTTCTTTAAAGTAAAGGCCATCAGGACTACAGTTACAAGTTACAACTAAATAATTAGATGAAACTCAAATCACAAAATGTTTGTGGGACAACTGGAAAAGACTAAACAGCATTTTACAAGTTTCACCTCCTCTCCTAAGACTATATTCTAACAAACTCTTCAATCTCTGTCTCTATGATGTATGTCATCCCTAACTTACAGGTTGTGTTTATAGTTTATACCAGCTTATCCATCAACATACTTCAGGGAAAACCAGAGGCCCAGCATCTCCCAGGACTTAATCCACCTGCTCAATCCACTTCCAAGTACAGACAGCTCAGCAACCACATGATAGTGTAAGAACAACCATCCATAGCCTACTGCTAGACCCAACAGTTTTCTACCACCACCCCCCATCCACCACCACCCACCACCCACCCCCACACACACAAAAACCCCAAACAAGAAGAGGAAATAGTTGCAAAGGGGGACAACGCCCCAATTTACAATGCATAAGAAGTGGAACTTCCCTTGACAAACTAATGAAACTTAGGATGGCTTAGAATGACTACTATATTCTTGTTAAACCAGTGAAAATCCACACCAAAAGGTTCTAAAAAGATCTACCAAGGATTTCTTGTCAATAAGTTCACAGCATGAAGCATAGAACAACACTTGAATTAGGATCTTGGAATATATTTAAGATGAGAAAAGGCAAAGGAGCCCAAAATACAGAATAAAGGACTACTCTAGGTGCAGAAGAGGATGAAGAACTATTACCTAAGGGTGCTTGTTCTTGAACTTTTCCCTTATCATAAATCATGAGTATCAGAGAGTAATGTTTGGCCTCTCAACTAAGTCAACAATACACTGAAAACCCATTTGAATAATGGTATAAAAAACTAAGGCTATAATATTACAAGGGAATAAGCAAAAGACAACTTTTAGAAACTATTTATAAACTCTAAAGTCACACACCAAAGGATAGAATGACAACATTCCAAGTTTCTTTTACATAGAGAAGAAAAATTGCACTGTTTGGCACCAAAAGAATTCAATGCAATATAAGGGTACTACGGCAGAAAAACTTTTCAAACTGAACAACACCATACCCAGTGAAATCCCACAAAGTGAGGTCTGGAGAGGGTAGAGTGTGTGCAATCCTTACCACTACCTCTCTGAGGTAGAGAGGCTGTTTCGGAAAGACCCTCGGCTCAAGCAAATCAAAGCAGTAATTAACCCAAAAAAAGGAAGTGGAGACAAACATGACAACTAATAGTAAAGCAATGCGCCTTTTCAAACTGAAGCATTACCTTTATCACAAAAACAAAAAACATTTAGGTTACTCAAAACGAAGATTTGCCAACTCAGAGAGATCCCAAAACTGAATTGGAAGTAACTAGCTTGCTGACTAATTCCTACATAACTTTAACATAACTATCAACCAAAAACATAACAAAGTCTAAATAAAAAAATAAAAAAAAAGTTGCTTGGATACTAAGGGTGACCTTTGAGTTCAAAGGCAGCAACGAATGTTAAAAAGTACAAGAAAGCTTGCACGAGAAAGAAACCAAGAGACACTAGAAACACCAAAGCTCCATTTGCATTAACACAACTAACAGTTAATACACATATTCTTTTGATTATATTTTTATAAAGTTAAGATCTTAATATTAATCCCAAGGATTATAGAGGTAGCTCTCTACTTCAAGTACCACATTTACATAATGACAGATTGGGAGGAATAGGTAAGAAAGAAACTGCATTTCTTCATTAACATATACTTGCTCATTATTTTGCCTTTTCTTTCTTCTTTTTTTTTGATCAAGTACAGATTGTTTTCTTTCTTTTACATCATCACAAACTAACCCCAAATATTAGGTGAAATCCTATTCTTTGAAAACAAATAGTCATGTCTTATCCACAAAGCAGCATATAGAAGTGTTAGTGAAATTTTAGAACTTCGCTTGGGATTTAAAAGTTGCTTCCAGATAAAATTTAGCCAAAGGAGGAATTTATTCAGAATCACAAGAATCATGCAAGTGCACAAGCTTTTAGGAGATAGTTATAACTTTTTTGAGGAGAAGCATGTCTGCATGAATACAGGTCAATTTCCAATAGCTTCCAGCTCTCATCCTCTGAGAAACATGAATCCTCAAGAAATTGGGAACTAAAAATAACGACCAACTAAATAGGATATAATAGAAGAGTTAAATAAAGAACATTTCATAAAATGATACAACCTTCAGTGGAATATCCAATAGCCCTGATGAAAACATCATCGCAAGCTACTAGTTAGGAATCTTGGCCCTGATTATATCTGTCAAGGTCCTAATATATA
The DNA here is from genome assembly GCF_000226075.1 of Solanum tuberosum. Classification (NCBI taxonomy): domain Eukaryota; kingdom Viridiplantae; phylum Streptophyta; class Magnoliopsida; order Solanales; family Solanaceae; genus Solanum; species Solanum tuberosum. Next base: position 942,007 of record NW_006239171.1, read on the forward strand.
AAATTAAATCCAAATAATCTATTTTAAGCCGTACCTCAATGAAGGCTTCCAGAGATGATAAAAGTATTTGAAGCATCATGAAACCACCTTCATCATAGAACTCCAATGACTTGATTCTCCTTCTAGAATCTCTACTTCCACTGTACACTACAACATCAATACTTGGTGCCAATCGTGTAAATTCAGCTTCCCACTGGGGAAGCGAACTTGAAGTTGTGACAATAAGAAAAGGACAGCAGACATCAGACAAAGATAGAATAAACAAAACCATCTTCATTATACGATCCTGCAAAAAATATTATCATATTAGTCAAACCATATCTTATGTGCCTATAAATGATCATTTCAGGTTATTGTCTTAAACTGGAGAACTGAGCAATTGTTTTGTTAGTTGTATTAATTATACATGGATTGTTTGAATAGAGATTATTTACATGGGGATTATGTTATTGATGCATTTGTCAGAAAACAATATAACAGACGCAAGAATGATTAATATTTCTGAATTATTGTTTTAGCTGTTTTAGTTGAACAGAACTTCCCTGAGTGGATTAGGATTCCAATTATTTTAGTTTTATAGGACTTTTATAATTTCAAATTTATTAGGACGCTTTCTATTGTAAGCCTCTATTTTAAGAGAGTTGACATTATTAATAAAATAAGTTGGATTTTATCAAGTTTTAGAGATTCGGAACTTTCTCAAACAAGTTCCTAGGTCTGCAATTCCCCGAATGAATTGCAAATTTCAGCAATCATAGGCAAGTCAAGGAACAAGAACAAGGGCTTAGACTGACTGTTAGGCCTGACTTTTCAGTTAATAGTCCAGCAACTCGATCCAAAACTAGGGACCTTAACAAATTGGTATCAGAGATTGTCACCATGGACGATAATACGGTAGAAGCAAAGTTGTGAAATCTGTTACACGAAGCCCAAACTCAAACTGAAGCAAAAGTAGCAACTTCAAAAGCAAGAATGGATGCCAAACTCTAGCAACTATCACAGCAAATTGAAACCTTAATCCACACCATGGCACATGCGAAGGGAGTTGAAGTTGGAGACAATAGCGTTGCTTATGTCCAACGAACTAGCAAGGCAGGTGAACAACTAGAGGTGCGTCCTGGGAGGAAGAAACAACAACAATATTTTGGTACTAATGACAACAACGGAGGAAGAGGTATTGTTCCCAGATACACTAAATTAGATTTACCTACTTATGATGGCAGTGAAGATCCTCTGATTTGGCTTCACCATTGTGATAAATTCTTCACTAACCAGCACACAAACAACCAACAAAAAGAAGGTTTAGCTGCTTTTCACATGGTAGGGGAGGCGCAATTGTGGGTTTATCAACTAGAATAAGAGGAATCCAATTTAACATGGGGGGTCTTCAAGGAATATTGTACTTTCCGTTTTGGCCCACCAATGAAAAGCAATCCATTAGGAGAATTGATCAACTTGAAACAACTAGTTCAGTTGAAGACTATCAGAGGAACTTCCAAAAAAATTTGGCTCATGCATCATCTGTACGTATAGATCAACAAGTAAATACGTTCACAGCAAGGTTAGTTTATTTTATTCATCAAGATGTGGAATTGCATAACCCATCTAACCAAGTACAAGCAATGAGTCTGGCGAGAGCATTTGAGAAGAAATCCAAATTTATTCTAGCACACAAAGGGGCTATGGTTCAACCTCAAACATTAGTGCAATAGCGTCCACTACACCAGTAACTCTGAGTCCTATGGTAGGTGCTTCTAATCCTTTTGTGAAAAAGTTGACTCGCGCCAAGATGGCTGCCCAACGTACAAAGAGATTGTGCTACAACTGTGATGATCCTTATGTTCAAGGCCATCGGTGCAAAAAGTTATTTTGGTTGGAAGTAGAGGATGGGGAATCTGAAGAAGTACCAACGGACCATGGAGAGCCTGCCATCTCACTCCATGCTATCACAGCTAAACAACATGCAAATACTATGCAGTTGCAAGTTGTAATCGATAGGAAGTTGTTGCTTAGCTTAGTAGATTCGGACAGTACACAATTTTATTAGCTCAACGGCGGCCCAACGTTTAAACTTGCCTATCCAACAGCGAAGAAATCTCAATGTATCAGTGGCAAATGGAGAGAAGATTTTCAATTTGGCATTTGCACAGCAATGCAATTTTGTGTAGTTAATCATTCCTTCTGTGTTGATTTATATGTGATTCCTTTGGATGCTTTTGTTATTGTCCTAGGTATCAAGTAGTTGCAAACACTAGGGCCTATTCTGTGGGACTTTGCATTATTGACCATGAGCTTTCACGTAAAGGGGAAGCAGATCATTTTACATGGACAACAACAACTATATCAACCACAACTACATCTTTTGCAGGATTCTAAGCAAGGTGAGCTCGAGAAGATTTTAGCTGAATTCAAGGAGCTATTCCAAGAACCTGTAGATATGCCTCCATTATGGTCCTGTGACCATAGCATATGTTTGCTGCCAAGAACTAGTATGGTGGTAGTTCGGCCCTATCCTACCCTCACTTTCAGAACGATAAGATTGAGAAACAATGTAATCAGATGCTTCAGCAAGGCATTATTCAACCCAGCCGTTCTCCATTCTCATCACCTATACTGCTAGTCCGGAAACATGATAAAACATGGCTCTTTTGTGTGGATTATAGGGAGTTAAATGTCAAAACGGTAAAAGACAAATTCCATATTCCAGTAGTAGAGGAATTACTTGAAGAATTGCATGGAACAAGATTTTTCATCAAGCCTGATCTTCGCTCTGGTTATCATCAAGTCCGCATGGAATCTACGGATGTTGGGAGGACGATTTTCAGAACACATCATGGTCATTTTGAGTTCCTTGTCATTCCATTCGGATTGACTAATGCTCCTTCAACCTTTCAAGCATTGATGAATGAAGTAATTCGAAAGTATCTACGTCAATTTGTACTTGTATTTTTTTATGACATCCTTGTGTATAACAAGACTTGGAAGGATCATTTGTCACACATACGAATCACCTTTGGGTTGTTGCAAGCTCATCGCCTTTATTTAAAAAGATCCAAATGTTCCTTTAGCACAAATCAAGTAGCTTATCTTGGCCACATAGTCTCAAACATAGGTGTGTCAGCTGATGTTAGCAAAATTGAAGTCGTGGTGGACTGGCCTCAACCGCGATCAACAACAACATTGCTTGGATTCTTAGGATTAACAGGATATTACCGTAAATTCATCCTGAATTACGGTCTAATTGTTTCCCCCTTAACAAGCATGCTTAAGCGGAATTCTTTTAAGTGGAGTGATGATGCACTTGCTTTTTTTGAAACTCTTAAAAAGGCATTTGTTGTTGACTCTGTGTTACCATTACCAAACTTTGAAGAAGTATTTGTTGTTGAGTGTAATGCTTCAGGTGTTAGAATAGGAGCAATCCTTCCACAGCAAGTAGCCAAGTACATCCAATTGTTTTTTTAAGTCGTAAGTTAGTAGACCGACTCATGAAACTTCCAACATTTGAACATGAATTGATAGGCTTGGCAAAGGCAGTTCAACATTGGAGGCTTCACCTCTTAGGTCAAGCCTTTCTAATTCGAACAAATCACTACAGCCTTAAATACTTGTTAAATCAACGGCTTACTACTCCTCAACAACAATGGCTTAGCAAGTTGACGGGGTTTGATTTTCAGGTGGAATACAAGGTCGGGAGATTGAATACTGCTGCAGATGCATTATCACGGCGAGAAGAGGTTGAAGATATGTTATTTGTTATTTATCAGCTGAAAGTTCGGTCAGAAATCAAGTTCTTCAGGAACTTCAATTTGAACAGGGAGAGATGGATGACAATTGGGCGTTTCGAGAGGGGTTGTTGTTCTTCAAAGATAGGGTCTATCTCGTGCCAAACCCACCATTGGTATCTTCTGTCTTGTCTGGGATACATGATAGCAAACATGAAGGTGTTCAGAAGACTGCTAGTTCCACCTCCTATCCCGTCTAACTTTTCTTCATCTACAATCCGTTCCAGCCGTTCCAGCCAGATCGTTTCCACTTTCTCCTCTCTTTTCTTTTCACTTCTAGGTTCTCGATCAGATCTGCACAAGTACCCAAATTTTCCGGCAGCCATCAGAGGTCACGAGAGGAAGATGTGTCGGTGATAGGAGGCGGCAGTGGCAGCATGTGGCGACATCTATGACGTAGATTCCAAGTTCTATCTTTCTTGAGTTGGTTTCCTTTGCTCACCTATTAATTTTCTTGTTCTTCTCTAGTTTTAAGTAATTAAGTTGCTCTAGTTAAAGCTCTGTATTTTCTTGCTTGTCTATACTTCGAGGTGGCAAAATCATGACCTGCACAACCCGTTTAGGTTTGGGCGGGTTAAAGACCTGCTTATTTTATCAACTCAACTCATTCAAACCCACTTCATTTAGGGAGCAAGTGGTAGAGGTTAGGAGGGTTAATGATAGGATGATGGTCATTAAGCTAGTTGTGGGAGGGCTGACTTTAAACATGATTAGGGCATATGCACCACAGGTTTGGACAAGGTCAAATGCATTTCTGGGAGGAATTGGACAAGGTAGTGAGAGGCATCGCGCACACCAAGAAGCTATTTCTAGGTGAAGATTTTGATGGTCACATAGGGACCACTTCAAGGGCTATGATGTTGTACAAGGCAGCTTCGTCTCTGGGGATAGAAATGAAGGAGGAGCTCTACCGTTAAAGCTCTCCATTTGGTCATAGCTACTCGTGCTTCCAAAAGAGGGAGGAGGACTTGGTAACCTACTGTAGTGTGGTGGCTAAAGACTTAAATGGATTACCTACTCCTTAGTAAGAGTGATAGATTTATGCAAGGACTGCAAGGTTATCCCAAGAAAGAATCTTACAACCCAACATAAGCTCGTAGTTATGGTTTTGAATATTGACGGAGGAGGAAGGGACTCTTTATGACCAGCCAAGGATCAAATGGGAAGACTTGATTAATGCCAAAGGCCGGGAACTTGGGGAGAGGTTGGTTGCTATGGGGGCTTAGGAGTAGCGGGGACGCAAATAGTATGTGGACTGCATCAAGGAAGCTACTAGAGAGGTGATAGGGGTCTCGAAGGGTAAAGTAGGTGGACATAAATGGGAGTAGTAGTGGAATGGGAGGTCCAAGAAAAAGTGGAAGCTAAGAAGGTTGCTTAAACGGCACTTATTAGAAAGCTTAGGCAAGGAGGACAAGCGGAAGAATAGGAAGTAGTATAAAAAGGTGGAGAAGAAAGCAAAGCTAGTGGTTACAACGGCTAAGGGAAAAGACGGGCATAAAAATTTACAGTAGGTTACCAACTTTTGAGCACTTGCATGAAGAGCTTAAGGGCAAAGATGGGGATAAAAATTTACATAGGCAGACCAAGTCAAGTCCATGATGTGGACCAAATAAAGTTTATCAAGGACGAGAATGGAGAAATATTGGTGGAAAAGGCATACATGAGATGGTTTAGGGTTAAGGATGAAGTAGGTTTGGAGTGGCTAACTGGGTTGTTGAATACCATATTCATCCATATGTTGTTGCTATCGCATATAAAATAATACATAAATTCCCATATAACTTATACATGTATTAACTATACAACATTTGGTCTTCAGTATTAAACTCGGCACAACTTATACAATTTATGTTCCAGGAAATCAAGCATGGTATAAAGCAACACTGATTTATATACCAAGATTAACTTTTGCTTGTACCTCAAACCTAATCACTCCTTATTATCAACAAATACAAGCTAGTAGAAATATCGAAAAGGACTTTTCAATTAACAACGAACAAAGAGATTAATTATATATTTGTGAAGTCATACTACAATTATAGGTTTGCACACATAACTTTGAAGCCATTTGATTTTGATGTGGATGGTATGTCAAAACATTCAAAGAGGACGGAGAAAGAAGAGAATGACTAGCAACTCTTCCAGAAACAAACAAGAAAAAACTGGAGGAAAGTTTCTCATGTTTAATCAAAGATAAAGGATTTAAGGGAAGTGGACATGGAACAGAGCTATGGGTTTACCGATTCATCTCTGGACAAAAAAAGTCTTCAAAGCCTTAAATGATCCCTGTGGCATATGGGTGGAAACAAAAGAGTAAACTTTTCCAAAGAATCATCTAAAATGATGAGAATTAAAACTAAAGGAGATGGTGGGGAAGTCCGGAAGGAGATAACCATTGCAAACACAGGTCTAGTTTTCACTGTACCCATTTGGTGTGAAACCCCGACGAGGGTGTTCTCCGGAAAAAAAGTAAAGCCTATGAAAGATAGTCGGGCATAAAGCCCTATATCGAGGAGGGCAGAGTAGGTAGTTGTATTATGGATGGGGGCGGGAGGAGGGGGGGGTACATGAACATATCTCTTAAAATTTAAGCTAAGTAAAAAGAAGGCTACGTGGCAGCAACCAGAGGGCCATAAATTTAAAGGAGTAAAATTTTGGGGCAACTCAACAGCCCAAGTGACCCAAAGCAGCGGTGGAACGAAAGTTTCACAACATGCTCAATTTGATTCACTGAAGCCAACTTTTAAAACCGGTCTCCACTTTTCTCTAATAGAATGGACATAATGCTCATTGAAATTGAGGCAAACAAGTCTACATTTGTGAACTCCCTACACAGCTCTGGAAATATGGAGAACAAAGAAAGAGAATATTCTCCATCTACCTCAATTTCAAGAACCAAAGCAGCTGGTGATTTTTTATTTATTTTTATGACTCAAGCGTCTGAGCTAGCTTTCGCCTATGTTGCTCGGACTCTTCAAAAATGTCAATGGGTGCGTGTCGGATTCGCCAAAAGTAGTGTATTTTTGAAGAATCCGAGACGGGTGCGGCATCAAAAGTGAAGAGTCTGCGCAACTAAGGCTTTCGCGCACCTCGACTAATTCCAAGATATACCTGCCACCCCCCACCAGCAACAGGTACCAGGTAACCCTGTCTACCAAGGCTAGGAGAGATGGGAAGAATCACCTAGTGTTTTTTGTCTCCACTCCACTGAATTTTGAACTTAAGACCTCAAGGTTCTCAAGAACTTCATTGACCGCTAGGCCACACCCTTAGCCACTGGTCATTTAAGAAGTTGATGATTATTAAGATGTCATGACTACATCAAAAGAGAGGTAACACAAATTGACACTATTAGGGGGCAAAAAAGACATGCATATGCAAGTCTGCCTCTAGTAAATTGAGGAAGCAAAACCATTGAAGATATAGTTGCAGGAGGAGAAGATAGAGGGAGAAATGGACGCATTTTTAGGGATTCATTTGAATGTTATAGAATTAAGCAAGCAAATCGGGGTTGATCTTTATGGATATGAAAAGGACGCATTGGCTCTATTTAAGAAAACCAATAGTTGCAAGCTATCAAAGAGACGAGAGACAAAACCTTTAGTCATGGGGACTCCCAAGCAGTTTATGGGAACTCATGGGAATAAGTACGGCCATTTGGAGGATAGTGGAACTATTGGGGTAGTCTTTCTCATTTTTAGAAGAAAAAACAACTGATGTGGGGTAATCTAACAATTTGGAATAGTAAAATATGGAAGGAGACCCTTCGGGGTGGCCCAGTGGTTTGGGATTGGGATTTCCATGTTGGAGGTCTTAAGTTCGAAACCCCTTGTCAGCGAAAGCAAAGGATTTGCCTTCTGGGTCGAGCTCGTCGCACCAGGCTTGCCTAGTGTGGGTTACCTCTCCTATGTGGTTTGCAAGCTATTGCATAGGAGCGGGGGTTTTACCCTATGCGCACCCAAAGGGTAGCGGCTGCGGGTTTCCCTTGTCATCAAAAAAATATATATATATGGAAGGAGGAGATGATCATTACTAGTTCTTGTTCTTTGACATGCAGATTTGAGTCTCAAACTTGGGATTTCAATTTGGTTTGGGCTTAGGACTTGACTGTTGGAGATCTCAAGTTCGAAACCCCTTGCCAGCGAAAGCAAGGGTTTGCCTTCTGGGTCGAGCTCGTCGCACCACGCTTGCCTAGTGTGGGTTACCTCTCCTATGTGGTTTGCGAGCTATTGCATAGGAGTGGGGGTTTTACCCTGTGCGCACCCAAAGGGTAGCGGCTGCGGGTTTCCCTTGTCATCAAAAAAATATATATATATGGAAGGAGGAGATGATCATTACTAGTTCTTGTTCTTTGACATGCAGATTTGAGTCTCAAACTTGGGATTTCAATTTGCATATGACAGGGATTTATGCTCCAAATTGCAACAGAGAAAGACAAGAATTTTGGTGGGAAATTAGGGATCTAAGGGTTTTTCCACAAATCCTTGGGTGGTAGGTGGATATTTCAACATAATTGGATTCCCCTCGGAAAAGAGGTACTGCACTAGAAATACCAGATTTATAAATCATTGAAGATATAGAGCTAGTGGATCTTCAGCTGGAAGGGGGAAATCGCACATGGATCATCGAGGGGAAGATTACATTCTTGCAGGCAAACTCAAAGCTATCAAAGGGAAATTGAAAGAATGGAACTAAAATAACCATGGAAACCTGGAGATAGGGAAATTATTTATTCAGAATGGATGTTATTCAACAACAAAGGTGTCTGAATGAGGAGGAGATGATCAAAAAAGCACCTCTTTTTGGAATTTGAAGAGCACTTAAAGGGAAAAAATAGCTTGGAGACAAAGATCCAGGGTGTTGTGTCCCATGCAGGGAGATGTGGCCCATGCAGGGAGCCGGGAATACAAAGTTTTTCCAAAGATAGTCAATGCGCATATGAAGAACAATAACATTGACCAAGCATCAAATGAGAACTTCAGAACTATCAATCAAACTCGACATTCAAATCCTTTTCAACTGCTTTGACGTGTATATATTATAATTATATAGCACTCCATTATTTATTCCGCATTATATAGAATGTTTAGCAGTATCTCTTTTCCCACCTAGAAAAGCATTCCCTGTAAAATGAACTCACCTTGTCATCAAAGACAGCGGTGTTTTCGCACTTAAACCAACACTCCCGTAGCTTGTTCACATTGTTCAGCAGATTAGAATCTGTTATAAGTGAACCTCCAGCAGGAAGTTCCGATAGTTTGACAAGTTGCCCCTTATGATTCTGCAGCAGAAGAAGACATACAAATAATATTACAAAGTTGGTGACTTCCAATATATGACTTGAAGCACACAAAACACAACAAATTTCTTCTTGACTAATCATTCAAAATATCCTCAAACAACAGCCAAAATTTTATGTTTAGTGCAGGGAATGTCCTACCGTTTATGTCAATACACAGCAGGAAACTGAGGTTGCATAAAATCAGAGCAAAATTTTGAATATTGAGTTACAAAACCAACTAGTACAAGACACTTTAAAGTACTTTAGCAACAGCAAGATACTTATTACTTATCAGATTAAAGTGAAATTGTTGACAGAAATTCATGCAATATCATGATAATAAGCACCTTGTCAATTCTCCGTTTTGCCTTTTCGCGACGAATATTGAAATCCTTGATGAGGCTTTCACCATGCTGTGAGTTCAGAAGACTAGAATTCCCCAATTCCCATGTAGCATACTCATAGCCAAGGCCCTTCCATTTCACAAGCCATTCAAACAGGCATTTGTTATTTTCACCTGCATCTTGACCATGCAGCTTGGAGAACATCAGTGATCTTTTCTTCAAGAGACGATGTGGCACTGTCCACTCTGAGATCCACCTCACATCCTAAAATGATGGAAAAGTTGCTACTTGTGAAAACTCCAAAAAAGTATTTGTTATGATAAATGCATATCATTCTTTGCATGTGTTTGCGCATATAATGACATATAATGATCCACTTACTCAACTTGGCAGAAAATGTGCGAGAAGAAAAAAGAAAACACATAAGGGGTCATTTGGTAGAGTGTATAAAAACCATGCTAAACCAAGTGTATTAGTAATGCTTGCATTAGAGATGCTTGTATTAGTTATGCTTGCATTAATTATGCATAGATGATTTCTTATGCATTGTTTGGTTTGGTGAATTAAAAATAGCATGCATGGTTTAAAAATATTTATTACAAAGATACCCTTCATAATTATGGTGGAAAAGATGTAAAAAATATTTTGAGGGGCAATGAGGTCTTTAACCATGCTAATGCATGCATTAAAACCCTTGCATTACTAATACCTAGAAATCCATGGTAATAGTAATACACAATAGACTGTATAACTAATGCAAGCATTAATTATACATAGCATGAAAAAGTGTACTAAACAAGGTACTACTAATACACAAAGCTAATGCATGCATTAATTTTGTTTACACTCTACCAAACGACCCCTAAAAGTCTTCAGAGAAATAATTCTGACCTGATTCTTATGATTATAGTTTGCAATAAGCAATGGTGCATCAATAAGCAATTGTGCCTCTGCAACCCAATGACTGTGTGCATGAGCAAGACCATGGTATTTAACAAGATACTGCTTCTGCCTATGCGTTCCTAACATAAAAGCAAAGAAGAAAACAAAATAGTAAAGAGAAAGAATCAACAGAAGTCAAGCAACATTAAGAGATATGACACAGGTCAATAACTAGTCATATCACATAATCACAGCTCCAGTATAAATGTCTTATGCATGTAATATACTTTTACATCAAACCTTTGGCATCTGCTACTTCCACTTCTCTAACATCCAAAATTGATTCTACTCCTTCCGTCACTGAATGTACACCAGATTCAATCTTTTTCTTGACACACAAGGTACAATGCCAAGCTCCTGGTGGAAAATCATCTAGTGGAGGATCTAAGCAAGAGAGATGATAGCATCTCTTGCAACCTCTTCCATCACAGATCCTGAAAAGTATGTTGAGTGCAAATGATAAAAATCAAGGCATTGACATGGACATTCTAATCCAGGCTATACTACTACTTGACAACTATTAATGCATAACCCAAATGGAAAAATCATTACTGGGTGTTTCCACAATCCAGTAACCAGACAATGTCTTGGGAACAAAATAATAAAAACAGAAAAAGCAAATGATATTAGGTAGAGCTGACTTTTTTCTCAGTATGACATGAAAGATCCTTATTGATCATCACATAATTGTGCATAATTGCAAATGGTACCCACAGTATCTTTCCAGCTTGCTTGCATATGGCGCACATTTTTTCATCACTGCCCCTTTGAGAAACTGAAAGGGCCTCATTCAATTGTATATTGCATCTTTCTCCAGAATCGAAAAGAATTGCAGCTTCAGAACCAACTCCATCCTAAAATGGAATGCATTTGAGCATAAGAAAATTATTAAATATTGAGAAAGCAAATTCATAACAGTAAAATAGTACTCTGAATTCTGGTGTATGCACAGCTGCTGGCCACAAAACAGAATTTCTTATTCTGGCATGTGAATCCCCTTCGTTAAATGAAATGGACCATAAACAGTGAGAATAACTGATAATTGAACTAACATGACCCATTACATGTTAAGACAGTGGCAAGGACATGATGATACTCATACTACAAAGAAGAAAAGTATAATACGAACAAACTGACAGCTAGTTGGCGATTTAGGACTTCCCAGTTTTTTGAAAACTGAAAAGTTTCTCACGTTGACTACCATACAATATGCGTTGGATTCAGCTGCTTCTATATTTTTGTCACATGTTCTATTATCTAGTATACATGTATAGTTGGTCTTATAATCTTTCTCCAAATCTAATTACCAATTAATGATCAACTGCTTTCTTTTGAAGTCACCGAAAAACTTGTTGCATACATTGCTTATTGATACTTCAATTTTAGATAGTTTATTGGGTCTTTACGACCGCCGCGTCTACTATGAATACAAGCTGCTTCTACCTCTCCACGTCTAAAGGCACGAACCTTGAGACTAGAAAGGTTACTACAATCCCTGCCTGTTCCAGCACATGAGCACAGCTCCTCCTCTGGTGAATCATGATTTAACCTGCATGTTGTGAATGGAAAATAGTAAACAACTGCAAAAGTAAAAGATAGAAACTTTAAACCATAATTTTGTCTCTGACATATGGAAGTACAGACTGTTAATCTAATAAATATATCCAAGGCCCAAAAGTAACAATACATCAATAAGACAAGAGAGGGTTGATCTAGTGGCAAGCACCCTCCACCTCCAACCCTAAGTTTGTGGGTTTGAGTCAACAAGGGAGCAAAGTGGGGAGAACCAAAAAGTAATAATACATCAAAAATATGATGAATAAAAAGCCATGGGACGATTTAGCAACAATGAGCAAAAAAACTAGGAGCAATTTTCCTTGCAAGGATGTATACAGCCTTATGAGACTAAAGAAGGTTTACACACATCATCAACTTGAAGTTGAGGCAAATATTAAATGGATTACAGTTTCTCAATGCATGCAATACAAATATCTAAGTTAAGATGCATGATACGTGAAGATGTAACACAGAGACCATATTGGACGACTGAAATGTAAGAGTGCAAAGCATCAAGCAAGTGGATATAGGACCTCTACAACCCAATAAATCCACAAGTGTATCGCAGAAATGAGTCAATGACAATGTTAAGATGGATGTGTTATACAAAATTAGCCAATATTAGAGATTGTTGAAGAGTGTGAAGCTAGAGAGCTCACTTTTATTTACTTAATTATGTCTTTTAACACACCCTCACATGCGGACTCATTCTTTTTGATGGCCGAGCATATGGAAATTCTTTTTTTGCAACGGGTGGCGGAAAGACTCTAGCTCAACCTCAAGACCTCTGTCTTCCCTAACTAATACAATGTTTGAAGTGCATGACAATCAAAGCTCAAGTTATTAGGGAGAAATGCTTTTTTATTTACTTAATTAAGTCTTTAGCAGAAATTCTTGGGATCCCAGCCTTAGTGCTGAAGATTTATAAACAAACTTGTTACCTTTGTCAAAAAAGATAATTGACAAGATGTAAAAAAAAAGTCCGTAAGTAGAAATGACAACATCTGACATTAGGTTCAACCGGGTACACAAAGGATAAAATAAGATAATGTCTTCTGAAATGATATTTTCATATCCTACGTAGACCTCTAAATCGCTTATTGTGCTGGTCCAAAGGTGTGGACTGTAATAATTTAAAGGCTTTGAAAGCTAAATCATATTGAGAGATTGTCTCAAAAGACCTACAAGCTCTTGGGATTCGTAAGGACTTGGTGAAAAATAGGTTATACTTAGAATTGAGGTTTAATCGTTTTGGGTACACTGTTGCATTAGGTTTGAACCGTTTGATGTTTGCCATGAATCCTTTTTGTTTGTTCATTTGATTAAGAGATTTGTATTTCAGTATAGGGATAAGTGAGTTTCTTTCTGATAAGTAGGGATAAGTGAGTTTCTTTCTATTAAGTATTAAGTAGGGATAAGTGTGAGATTTAGAAAGATATGAAAAATTATAAGATAGCAATAGTTTTACAAAAGAAAAAGCTCCCAGGCACAACTCCCGAGGACATGATCTAGCCTAGTTTTCACTATCTTCGATCACCGGACATCTTTTTCTCTTCCTACTCTTTTTTCTTTCTTTCATCTCTTTTCTTTCTTGTCACTGGGCTCGTTTTTCTTTCCATTATGGACAACACGATCTATTTTGCAGTAGGGTTCAAATCATATGACATCACAAGAACATCAGGCACAGCAGGGGAATGGTATGACTGGACAGAAAGGAGTAGAAAGTCAATAACAAGGATATCTTTCACCGGCAAGGCCATGGAATGGATATCTTCGATTATGCGAGAAGCATCCAAGGCTAAGGGGAACATAGTCAGAAGGTGGAAGAAAAAAGGTGATTTCACAGAGATTTATTGCACAAGGAATTTTAACAAATATGGAAGATACATCAGCCTGATAAATGTTGAGGTAAAAGAAGGGCAGTCATTATAGTCCCTGAATTATCTTTTAACTCAGGATGGTCAGGTATTGCAGAGAAGATTGGAAGATTCATCCATAGTTACAAGCGTGTGGGGAATCTAGAGACACATAGACTGGTTGATAGTAATATTCCCTATGTGGATATGCTAAAGAGCAGCAAATGGACTAATAAGTGGAGGAAGGACATGCCAGAAAAGATAATAAAGAGGGGGGGGGATCTGCATTAGTGGAGATGCAAACAGCCAAAGCGAGGTACTGAAGAAGAGTTTGGTGGGCGAATTTATGACTAGTAAAGGCAAGGCACCTACCTTGACAGAGGTGAGAAGATGGGCAAGTAGTTTATGGAAAAGAGTCCATGGCCTGAACATTTATGATATGGGGAAGGGTTTTTTTCCTTTTCGAATTTGCATCCAAGGTAACAGCGGAACAAGTAGTCGAAGGGGACTGGGTATGGAGAAACTTGCCGGTGAAAATGCAGTGGTGGAGTCCAACAGTGTGTGCGTCAGCAGGGGGAGATAGAACCAACGCAATTTGGATCAGGGTGGTGGGTTTGCCGTTACACTTCTGGGAGCACCACACCTTCAAAGCTATTGGGGACTTTTATGGGGGTGGATAGAAACAGAAGAAGAAACCCAACTGCGAAATCATCTTATATGGGCGAGAATTAAAATCAAAGGAAACAAGTCTGACGTGCCAAAGGAAGTGACAATAGATGATGGTGCTTTTCTCTACACGATGCAGGTGTGGACGGAAGCTCCGACGTAGGTGACCGTTGGAGAAAACAACATTCAAAGCTCCAGTGAGAAGGTTTTTACCCAGCGGTCTCCCATCGATGGACCAAAGGTTTTTGTAGAGGACTCTGTAGTGTTAAGAGGAGCAGCAGATAAAGCTGTCCAGCCACGTGCAATGGCAGAGACACGTGGGGAGAATTTTAGAACCCCAAATGTTGACTTGGGCTTGAGGGTTTCTAGCAATAAAAGTTTAAATGCAGACTTGGGCTTTAGGGTTTCTGGCAGTAAAAGCTTAAATGCAACTTTGGGCCAACTGGGCCAATTTAGCCCAAACAGTTCAGGAAAAATAAAGAAGTGGCACATGACGGGCACATGCCTTTTAATGAGGGCATGAATGAAATTAAAGTATTGGCATCTCAATTCCTAGAAGCTTTAAGCCACTGGGAGTCCCCATCGAAGCTTCCACAAGGCGAAATTTCTATGGAGAAAGGACCCACTCCAATGAAGACACAAGGGGAAAAATTAGATATTCACCAAGAGACGGCTTCGCAGAATATGATTGACGAAAGCGGGGTTATGAAATTGCAGGAGAAAGGGGACTGTTCGATGGAGACAGATGTTGGTTGTGAAGAACAAAATATGCAAATCCAGCAAATCCATGATGTTGAACCAGTAGCTTCGAACATCCCTAGAAAAACTAATGGAGAGGAGATTGAAGTATCCAACTGGATTAATTCCCACATTTTGGAATTAAGCTCCACCTATGGAGTTGCTTTTGAAGGTTTTGGGGAAGAGACTCTTGCCCTATTGATGAGATTGGACGAGAGAAAGTTTGCTTTGGAGAACAAGATGATAGAAGGTACAAGTACAACACCTAGACATCGGGGGATTGGGAAAAATGAACTAAAAAATCTACAATCCAGTTTAAATCAGGAGGTTGAGGGGTCCAGAACAAGGGGGAGAGTTCTTAACTTGACTTTTAAATGAAGATAAAGCTACTATCATGGAATGTAAGGGGGATTAACAAGATGTCCACTAGGAATATTGTTAAAAGTGCTTTGCTGAAATGGAAAGCAGATATCTACTGCTTTCAAGAAACAAAGGTGAATAAGGGGGTTGAAAACATTGCCAAACAATTGTGGTCTAGTAGATGGATGAGGTGTGGATATATAGAAGCAGATGGGAGTAGGGGTGGAATCCTAATCATGTGGGACTGCAGAATATGGACAGGGAGTATGGTAGAAATTGGCCAATACTCTATTACTTACAGATTTGATGCAGTACAAAGTTCTTTTAGTTGGTTTCTCACTGGTGTGTATGCTCCTCACACCAGGAGTGAGAAACTAGACTGCTGGGAAGAGGTGGCAGCAGTCCAAGAACTATGCGAAGGACCATGGGTAACTTGTGGAGACTTTAACACGGTTAGAGTTATGGCAGAAAGGAGAGGATGCAACCGGATCACAAATGTGATGACTGATTTTTCCAACTGGATTGAAGAAATAGAATTACATGACGCTCACCTAAATGGAGGGATTTTCACATGGTTCAGGGGTGCTAATCACCACAGTGCTGCCAGACTAGACAGGTTTATGTACTCAACGGAATGGGAAGAAGCTTTCGGGAATATCAGACAATTGATCATGCCCAGAGTGACTTCTGACCACTGCCCTATCATGTTGCAATGTGGAGACTGGGACCACAGGAAGTCATACTTCAAGTTTGAGAACTGGTGGCTCAATGTTGATGGTTTTGAGGGGTTTGTCCATAGTTGGTGGAACAAATTTGAAGTGGAGGGCTGCCCTGACTACAAGCTCAGTGTGAAGCTAAAAACTGAGCAGCAGCAGCAGTCGCGAACTCGCAGCAGCAGCAGTCGCGACAGTCGACTTCAAGTTTCCAATCGCAGCAGCAGCAGTCGCGAACTCTAATTCCAGTCGAGGGATTGATTTCAAGTCTCCGGTCGCGAAATGAGGAGCAGCAGTCGCGACATAAGTTTGAAAAAATACCCAAAAAAAACCCTAATTTGATTATTTGGCTTTTTAATTATTAAAATTCAGACTTTAAAAAAAAAAAAAAAAAAAAAGGCGATGCCTATTGCATCTCCAATTCCACGTCACCCCTCGCCTTGGCTCGCCTTTTTGATCTCGCCACGCCTTGCCTGAAATAGGCGCAAACCCCTCGCCTCGCCTCGCCTTGTCGCCAAAGGCGAGAGGCGCTCGCCTTTAAGAACACTGGGGTAACTTGTGGAGACTTCAACACGGTTAGAGTTATGGCAGAAAGGAGAGGATGCAACCGGATCACAAATCTGATGACTGATTTTTCCAGCTGGATTGAAGAAATGGAATTACACGACCCTCAACTAAATGGAGGGATTTTCACATGGTTCAGGGGTGCTAATCACCACAGTGCTGCCAGACTAGACAGGTTTATGTACTCAACGGAATGGGAAGAAGCTTTCGGGAATATCAGACAATTGATCATGCCCAGAGTCACTCTGACCACAGGAAGTCATACTTCAAGTTTGAGAACTGGTGGCTCAATGTTGATGGTTTTGAAGGGCTTGTCCATAGTTGGTGGAACGAATTTGAAGTGGAGGGCTGCCCTAACTACAAGCTCAGTGTGAAGCTAAAAATGTTGAAGCAAAAACTCAAAGATTGGAGCAAATCCGTGTGTGGGGAGTTATGCAACAGGAAAGATAGTGTTCTCAAAGAATTAGATGATATTGATCTAGCTCAAAACACTAGAACTTTATCTGAGGATGAACTACTGGTGAGGGCAACAGTTCTGGTGGAGTTGGAGGATTTGGCAAAAAATGAGGAATCTAGATGGAGGCAAAAGTCCCGTGTTCTCTGGCTAAAACAAGGGGATAACACTAGGTTTTTCCAGAGAATGGCAACATCCCACAAGCGATACAATAACATTGATAGATTGATAATCAACGGGGAGGAAGTTAAAGATCGAGAAGCTATCAAGGTTAATATGATTGAGTTCTACAGGAAACTGGAAACTCTATACTGAATCTGAGATGTAGAGGCCCTCTTTTGAGTATGTTAACTGTCCAAGAATCTCCCAGGAGGAACAAGATTGGCTAGAAAGGCCTTTCACTGAAGAAGAAGTGCTAAATATTATCAAACAATGTGATGGGGATAGCCCGGGCCTGATGGCTACACCATGAGTTTCTTCAAAGTTTGTTGGGCAACCTTGAAAGATGATTTGATGCAAACAATCCAAAATTTCCATCAGAATGAAATGATTGAGAAATCTTTCAATGTCACTTTTATAGCACTAATTCCCAAGAAATATGGAGCAGAAGAGTTGAAGGACTTCAGACCAATAAGCCTGATTGGTGGAGTATACAAAATCATAGCCAAGCTCCTTACAGAAAGAATGAAGACTGTCATGGGAGAATTGGTAGATGAACACCAAATGGCATTCTTGAAAGGAAGACAGATCATGGGATGCAGCATTATTGGCCAATGAATTGGTGGACAGTAGGGTGAAGCAGAAGCTAGTTGGAGTCCTATGTAAACTTGATATTGAAAAGGCCTATGACCATGTCAACTGGTCTTTCCTTCTAAAAATTTTGATAGACATGGGTTTTGGGAACAAATGGACAAACTGGATCAAAACTTGTATATCTACCGTGAAATTCTCTCTTATCATCAACGGTAGTCTAGAAGGTTTCTTCTAATCACAAAGAGGTCTAAGGCAAGGTGATCCGTTATCACCCTTCCTATTCATCTTAGCAATGGAAGGCCTCAATTCTTGATCAGAAGAGCAAGTGAGAATAGGTGGATAAGAGGCTTCCCTGCAAATGCTAATAGGGGAAATACTATGGAAACCACACATCTGTTATATGCAGATGATTTCCTTGGTATTCTGTGAAGCTGAAGTAATGCAAATCAGGCACTTGAGGGCCATCCTAACCATTTTTGAGGGCATCTCAGGTTTACATGTTAACTGGCATAAAAGTTGCTTGTACCCTGTTAACCAAGTTACCAATATGCAGATACTTGCTGAGAACCTAGGATGCCAAATGGATTCCTTACCAACTAAGTATCTTGGAATGCCTCTTGGTGCAAAAAAATAAAGAAGTGGAAGTATGGAGTAAAGTGAGAGAAAGCTGACAAGATGGAAGAGCCAATACCTATCTATGGGAGGCAGATTAACTTTCATAAAGTCAGTAATGGATGCCATCCCAACTTACATGATGAGCCTATTCCCAATCCCAGGAAACGTAGAGAAGAAAATCAACAAACTAAGGAGAGACTTCTTGTGGCATGGGAACAAAGAGAAGCTTGGGTACAACCTAGTCAAATGGGATGAGGTGACCCTCAACAAAATACAAGGGGGTATGGGGATAAAAAAGTTGAAAGTACAGAATGTTAGTTTGTTGAAAAAGTGGCTTTTTTTTAGAAAGGTAACTTGTATTATAAACAAAAGAATACATAATGAGTATTCTAGTAATACTTGCATCCAAAAGTTGCAAAAGAAGTTGCAAAAAGCAAAGAACTCCTATGGAGGTCATAAGAACTCTAAAATACTAGGAATATCCTCTGCATCTTGAGGATATTCATGTTTACACCAAAAAAAGAAAAGAACCAGGCAATTCAGCTTCAAATTCTGCATAGAGCAGCTCTTGTTTTTAAAACATCTCTGGTTCCTCTCCATCCATATAGACCACCAAATGCAGGCAAGGACAATCTTCCATCTCTCCCTGTGTGGGAAATTTACCGGTGAATGCGGTGCGGGCCACTGCTCTCCCTTTCACTTGAAACAAGAGTTCCGTGCCAAGAATAAAGATTGAATCAATAGGACCATATTATAATCCTCGAAATGCCATAACTCTCCTCCCGGTAATCTCTTGCAGGGCGCACAAGGCAAGGCCCTTAGTCTTACCTCATGCAGTTTCTGTTTTCTTGTTGGCTTGGCGGTGCTTTCCTTCCTCTGTGGAGAGAAGACAGAAAAAGGATGTTTCCCCGCTTTCCGTCCGTCGTTTTTTCCCCCTTATGTCTTCTGTAAGAACGAGAGGGATGGGCTCCCCGCTAGCACTTTTTCAGATATTCCCCCTTCCAAGGACGCTTGTGTCCTGACTGATTCCCATCTCTGTTCCAGCAAACTAGAGCTTCTTTGATGTTCCTTGGCATAGTCCAACTGATGCCCCTTAAGTTGATGGAAATCTGCCACAATTTCGTAGTCTCTCTACAATGTAGAAAGAGATGATTTATTGTCTCGACCTCACATTCACAAAACCAACACCTGGAACAGATTTGCATGCCTCTTTTCATGAGGTTGTGTTGAGTGAGTGCGGCCTGATTTGGCTAACAGCCAAGTGAAACATGCTATCTTGAATGGTATCTTGACTTTCCAAATCATCTTCCAAGGCCATCCACCTATATGAGTACCAGGTCTTTGTGAGCTTCTATAAGCCGAGCCAACTGAAAATATGCCTTGCTCATCTGGATTCCAAAATAGATAGTCCTCATTTGTGTTTAGATCTTTGCACTGCCCTAGAATGTTGAGTAGCTCAACTATTTTTTTGACCTCCCAATCATTTAGATGTCTTCTAAACCTTAGATCCCACCCTTTATTATCTCTTATTTCTCTGAGTGTAGCCTCTTTTTGAAGGGTCATGTTGAACAAAATAGGGAACCTATTTCTCAAAGTCACCTGATCCACCCATTTATCTTCCCAGAACAACGTCCGTCCACCATTCCCTACCTTGACTTTGCATTTGTTAAAGAATTTGATCCATAAATTTCTGATGGATCTCCATACTCCAGATCCATAGGGTTGTGTGGATAGGTTGGTGATCCACAAATTCTCCATACCAAACCTAGCCTTTATTGTTTCCTTCCAGAGAGCTTGTTCTTGTGAGGCAAATCTCCATAACCACTTCATAAGTAAGCTTTGATTCTGGATTTTCAGATTCCTAATCCCCAAACCTCCTTCCTTTTTGCTGAGAATGACTTGGTCCCACTTCACTAGATGGAATTTATGATTATTAGGATCACAATTTCCTTGCCACAAAAAATTCCTCCTAATTGCATCCATTCTGTCAATCACATTTGCAGGCATATTTTAAACAGACATCATATATGTGGGTAGAGCATCTAGCACACTGTTAATGAGTGTGACTCTTCCTCCCAAGGACAAATATTGACTCTTCCAGTTCACCAGCTTCTTCTCACACTTTTCTAGAATGTTGTTCCAGTTACCTTTTGACCTGCTCGTCACCCAAAGGCATGCCAAGGTATGTTGTGGGGAGATCCCCTACCTTCCCCCCTAGAATATTTGCAAGCATGTTTATCCTAGGCACCTCATTGATAGGAAAGATAAAGCTCTTTCCCCAATTGATGTGTAGGCCTGAGATGGCTTCAAAAAGGATCAGAATTACTCTCAAGTACTTAGCTGAGAGTTGTCTGCATCACAAAATATCAATGTGTCATCAGCATACTGTAAGTGGGAGATGGCCAGACCTTGTCTGTTATTCATATTAGCATTGAATCCTCTTATCCATCCTCTTGTTTGGGTTGTTCTGAGCATGTCATTTAGGCCCTCCATCGCCAGGATAAAGAGGAAAGGAGATAAAGGATCTCCTTGTCTCAGTCCTCTCTCTGATGAGAAAAAACCAGAGGAGGCACCATTTATCAAAATAGAAAACTTCACAGTTGTAGTGCAAAACTTAATCCATTTTAGCCATTTTCCTTCAAAGCCCATGTTTTCCAAAGACTTCCAGAGGAAGCCCCAATGCAAGTGGTCGTAGGCTTTTTCAATATCCAATTTGCATAAAATGCCTGGCACCTTACTGTTCTTTCTCTCCTCCACACATTCATTTGCAATCAGAATTGCATCCATGATCTGCCTACCTTTTATGAAGGTCATTTGTTGGGCATCCACCTAATTATAGACCACTTTCTTAAGTCTTTCGGTTAAAACTTTTGAAATGATCTTATATATGCTCCCTATTAGACTAATAGGCTTGAAAATGTGGCTTTGGAGGTTCTGTATTGAAGATTTGGCATTATGGAGAAGATTCATTTCACGTAAATATGGTCTTCAAAATAACTGGATCACTGATGAAGTAACAGGTGTTTTTGGGTGCTCTGTTTGGAAAACTATCAGAAGACTACGACCTTCTTTCGCCTCCAATATATCATTCAAAAATGGAGATGGGGTTAAAACTGATTTTTGGAATGAGATTTGGATAGGAGATAGGGACTTGAAAACCTTATTCCCAGATCTATTTATTTTAAGTCTACAACAGATGGCTACAGTGGCACATGTATGGACTCCTCAAGGGTGGGACCTAATTTTCAGAAGGGCTCTAAATGACTGGGAGATTAGTAGAGTAGTTGGGCTGTTGCAGGTTCCTAGGTGTCACAGAAGGACCTGACAATCCAATATGGAAGCTGCACAACAAAGGGAGTTTCACAGTGAAATCCTGCTACTCGTGCTATTGGAATATGAATCATAACCGGAGAATGAGAATGGAATGGCCATGGAAGCTAATCTGGAAGATCAAAATTCCACTAAAGGTGTCATGTTTCTCATGGCTGGTGATCAGAAAGCATGTTAACTCACGAAAGGTTCAGAGAAGAGGTATACAGATTTGCTCAAGGTGTTATATGTGTGATAAAGAGGCAGAGATTAACAGCCACTTATTCCTACATTGCAAAACAGCTGTAAATCTGTGGCACATGTTCTTATGTATACTTGGAGTTAGCTGGTTAATGCCAGAAACTTCTTTAGACATGCTGAAACACTGGGAAGTCAAAAGATAGAAATTAAAGATAAGAAGGGTAGGTTTTATAAGCAACGAGGATCGTGACAAGTCGTTACTACTAGCAATGACTTCCTCTTTCATTACTTCATTCTTTCCATATCCCTCTCCTTTGTTCTCAGTTAATCATCAAATGGAGTTTTTTCTGGAAAGTATTTTCTTATATTCAATTTTGTATTGGACAAGAAAGGAATTCCTTTTGTGTATGCGCGCCTCAAAAAAGTATAGTACTCGATTTCATTACATGCATCGGGGGCAATCGAAAAAGCCAGCATTTCTTGGAATACTGACTATAATGCTACCAATAATTGTACTAATCCAACCGCATATGTCTTTCTCCTACCAAAGATTGGCAACTTTTCTTTTAAGAGCTATCGCCCCAATAAAAAAAAGATTCTTGTGGTAGGCCCTGTCGCATCCCCCTGAGTGGACGAGAAAGAAAGGATTTCTCGGAGCCGCAATGATAAGCCCCGCCTATTTATTTGCATAGTTGAAAGTCAAACGAAGCGAGGTGACAAAACTTGTTCCGATGCGGGAAAAAATCTTTTTAAAAGGCATCTCGGCAAAAGAGGCCGCTAATGTTCCATCTAATTCAAGAACAAGCCCTTCTCAATGTCTTGCCTTTCGCATGTGTTTTCTTGAAATTGGAATTTCCAACCAAGTTCCCCTTCCCAAAAGCGGGAACAAGTTGGTGCGACCGATTAAAGAAGTTGCCACCATGAACTAAGGATTGGAAGGGTTGAGGATAGAATTCTTTTTCATTTCCAGGGTAGTTGGCAAGAGCTATAGCAGCTTAGGACCCTCCATTTTGATTGGTATATCATGAAAAAAGAAAGCCATTTGCACCAGGCGCCTCTCTTATTACTTTTTTGTATCCCCCTGTTCTTCGGATACAATTCGATCCTTCTACGGCCAAATCTCAATTTGTGGAAAGCCTTCGATGGCAGCTTGCATCTGGTGGACACTTCGGAAGGAAAGGAATGAAAGATCCCATGACGGGCAAGCTAGCAGCATTCAGAAGATCAAGATGAAGAGTCTGAGTTTGCTGTATTTTTGGTGTAAACAGGATATGGTGGGGGAGGTAGTAAGTCTAGTGGACTTCATAGGACAATTGTAAAGTTCTTTCTTGGGTTTTTGGTTATCACGATGCCCTATGGGGTTGTAAATCCCACCTCATCAGTTGTTATTTGATGAGTTTTTTTTGGTGTGAATACAAAGTTACCTTATCAAAGAAAAGTGTGAGATTTAGAAAATATTTGGTTTAAGAACCCGTATTTGTGATCAAGGACGAATTATTGCATATTGGAATAAAAGTAGTCCCAATTGGAGTGTAATAGAATTACAGGATTCACATAGCCAACCTCAAATAGTGTGGCAATGAGCCATTATTGTTGCTGTTCTTGTTGTATAGGATACAGTTTTACCAAAGTTCGAACTTAATAACATCTTGTTTTATCCCAAAAAGGTAAAAAGTGTCAATTGGGCGTCTTCATATTGGTTTTGGGGAACATACTGTTTATATCATTTCTGAACCGATGCTTTGGAAAAGAAAGAGCAGTCTTGATTAACAAAAAAAAAATCCCCAAAAGGATCAAATCCCGCTTACTGCCATTTGTTTAATTCAAAAAAAAAAACGACCCCCAAAAGACACACAAAGAGAAACTAATCCACATTTCCTTAAAACTTTCTCACACCAATTGAGTGTGCAATATAGACAAAATAGTTGGAAACATCTCAACACAACTAAGGTACACATTAAAACATTTGATCACATGAAATGGATAAGATTAAATCCGCTAAGGGCATCACGAACTCTATGATTTGGTGGGTCATATGAAGAGAAAGAAATGCTCGAGTTTTTGAAACAGAAGGACAATGTAGTTAATCTTAAACACAAGTGTATACTTTTGAAGTGGCCACGACAAATGTGTTAAGAGCAGGAAGCCTTGGTTGACTTCCTCAGTTCTTTACACACATTGTAACGTTATTTTTTGGATGTACTATTCTCTTTTTTTTTATGACAAGGGAAACCCGCAGCCACTACCCTTTGAGTGCGCACAGGGTAAAAACCCCGCTCCTATGCAATAGCTCGCAAGCCACATAGGAGAGGTAACCCGCACTAGGCAAGCCCGGTGCGACGAGCTCAACCCAAAAAGCAAACCCCTTGCTTTTGCTGGCAAGGGGTTTCGAGCTTGAGACCTCAAACATGGAAGTCCCAAGCCCCTTGCTTTCTCTGAATGTTGGTTTACATCAATAATATTCTCACATTACCTATAAAAATAAAGCACTATGAAGATAGAAATTTTAGGTATCCCCAGAATACATTATAAGTCAAGTGCATGTAGTACGTTTGAGTCTTAGCATAAGTGACCCCTAAATTATCAGAAGGACACTGTGCTATTAAGTTTTAATGTGATGATTCACTATGCTAACGTCAAGTTATTATGGCTACGCAGTATTGGTAGAAACAGAATGTAAACAGAAAAAGCAGAAAAGTCACCTTTTCTGTCTAGAGCATGAAGCACAAGCCCCACTGTAACCAAGCTTTTCAAGATCTCCTAGTGGTGGAGGAAACACTTCAGCCAAGTCACATGTATCATTATGCGTCTCAGAACAATTACCAGTGCCTAGTTCACCACTTTTCAAGATAATATCACCATCTGTAGAAGTAGAACACGTCAACGCAGCAATATGCAAATTATTTTCAGGCACAGAGCAGCTCTCTGGTGACCTTTCGGAATCTCCAGAAATTTCTCCCACTGTGCAACCATTTTTAGATACTTCCGAACCATTTTCTGCAGGAAGAGCAACAGATTTTTCTGTAGAACAGCATCTGCGATTTGAATGTGGCAATTCCCCTACATCATTTACCGAAGCATCTGCAGCAGAAGCTTCTAAGCTAGAAATGGACCTGGCAGAAGCAACCCCATCAGGATGATCTTTCAACTTTGAGTATGGCAATTCACCTACATCATTTACCAAAGCATCTGCAGCAGAAGCTTCTAAGCTAGGAATGGACCTCACAGAAGCAACCTCATCAGGATGTTCTTTCAACTTTGAATATGGCAATTCCCCTACATCATTTACCGAAGCATCTGCAGCAGAAGCTTCTAAGCTAGAAATGGACCTGGCAGAAGCAACCGCATCAGGATGTTCTTTCAACTTTGAATATGGTAATTCCACTACATCATTTACCGAAGCATCTGCAGCAGAAGCTTCTAAGCTAGAAATGGACCTCGCAGAAGCAACCTCATCAGGATGTTCTTTCAACTCATTTACAACTCCTTGATGAGATTCATTATCCCCATTGATTAGCTTGCAGTCTGTCTCATCACTGGCAATGCTATCAACTCTTGATGGCTTCTTTGGGCTTTCCAACTTGTCATTATTTTCTGTTCAGGAGAAAACATCTACATCAGTATAGAAATTTCAGCAATTCCAAAACACCAAATAAGACAATGCCAACTCAGTTAGCTTAAAAAACTTCACTCCAAGCATTGAAATTATAAAGAATACATAGATAGCCCCACAAAGTTGTCCGAATTCTTCATTTAGACACCTTATCTGAGGGTATGACCTATGAAAAACCTAATGTTAAGTCAAAAATGTGTCCTATTAACCACACACTAATGACATGGTACAATAACTTACTTTAAATTATGCAGATACATGTCCTAGACACACGTCAATACAAGAAAAATACACAACTATTTCATTTTTTTTTGTTTTTTCTCATGCTTCTTCTCTCTCATCGTTTGACTTTCATCTCCCAAAAACACCTAAAAGAACCAAGTGAAAAAGAAAACTAAAAGATGCACCGTTTTTTCACTGCCATAAGAAGCCAACTTGAGGGTTTTCCAGCTTCTTCACTCATCATCATTTTTTATCAGAGACGAGAAGTCCTCCTCACTCAACCACCCAAAGCACACAGCATCACTAAACACTTTCTTTCCACCACCAGAAAATTCCTTCACTGTCTTCACTGTCCATATTCCAATCAAAAAAATAAAAACCGCGCACCATCATATCTTCTAAAAACCCTCAACCAAAACACTCACCTTTCTCTTAAAGTAACACCCACATACACCAAAGACTCATCTTTATAACTTCTTCACTATGCTGAAAGGGGACAATATAGACTCGCCTCCACTGCACCTTCTTGGAAACCAATACCACCTGAGATTCTCTTACCCTCTTTCACGCATAGAAACTCTGAGCATACAAATCCAAAACACCATCCTGCGACAGACCATATAGTACATAAAACACATGCACACCCCCATTCACCTAAAAGAACATGACTGCTCCATATTTCTTGATAAAACCCCTCCTACTTCACCACTAAATGCCACTCGCAGCCCCCATAACCAATATGAATATGCACTAGGAAAGGAAGAAAGGATGAGGAAAGGCAGTGGCGTATCTAGGCTGGGCTTGGGTTCATGTGCACCCATGCTCCCCTCCCTAGATCATGTATAGTAATGCTATTTTTTCAAAAATACTTAAATATTTATGTGTGCACCCAAGCTCAAAGAGTCATGGTTATAGGGTACACCTCTCTAAGTGAGGTAGGGGGTTCAAATCCTATGTTTATCTTGTTGTTTTTTCATTTCTCTTTACAAAATTGGGCCTACCCATGGGAATGGACATGTCCTTGCATTCTAAGGGGGGGTGTTTGGGTTGGCTTTTTTCCAAGTGGCTTATAAGCTAAAACTAAAAGCCATATATTGGGAACACCCAACTTTTGACTTTTGGCTCTATTTAAAGTACTTTTTCAGCCTAAAAAAAATGCTTTCAAGAACTTTTTATGTTTCCCAACAACAACATTATACCCAATGAGGTCCACAAGTAGGGTCTGGGAAGGGTCGAGTGTACGCAGACCTTACCACTATCTACCACTATCTCGTGGAGGTAGAGAGGCTATTTCCGAAAGACCCTCGACTCAAATGCAACAAATCCAAGTACAAAAAAGAAAAACACAATGCAGATATCATAGCATCTAAACAGTGCAAAACCTACCAGAATGGAACAAGAGCAACAAAATAGTGCGATAAGCGAGACATTGTAAACAACAGACGATGATAGATATCAAAAGCAAGAACCATAATAATACGGCTAGTACAACGACAAACACCAACCAGCCTAAACCCTCGAAGACCAACACAACAACTCCAAACCTACTAACCTTCTACCCTAATACGCGACCTCCACACCCTCCTATCTAATTTCATGTCCTTGATAATCCGAAGTTGCGCCATGTCCTATCTAATCACCTCTCCCCAAACACTTCCAAAATTAAAAAAGAGGTTAAGAGCCAAAAGCTACTTAAAATAAGCCAATCCAAGCATCCACTAATTTACTACTTTTTTCTTCTTTTTTTTCTTCCTTTGTTTGATCATTCTTCCAAAAAAATCCAAGTCTAACACATTAAAATCCCTACTCTCCTTTTTTCACTGTAAGGGTTTATACAATTATGCCAAATGTGAATATCAAAACTAGTATCAATTGAGGATGTACAAAGAGTCAATGGGCTTAACAGATCCCAGCAGTTTTGACATGGAGTTCAGATATATATGTAAGAAAATTATAAACCTATAAATTCAAATGTGTAATGAGTTCAATAGTAACAACCTAAAGGTACCCATCAAATTTATATCCTGAATTCACCTCTTCGTAATAGTGCACCCACCTTCTCGGAATCTTAGATCTGCCCCGAGGGGAAGGGGTTGTAAAAGGAGATTTTTAAATCTTTTTGGCTCAAAAACATCTTTAAAATAATTTGGATGCCACATGTTTCAATGGCTTCTTTTCCATGTAACAGCGTCTGAACTAAAGGCGTTCTATTTTTTTTACTTTCTCAGTGTCTCCTATCTAATAGGCACATTTTGCACAGCCATCTGGTGGTCAATACGTCATGACTTCAGTTAAGGTGTCTTTTGATAAAGCTATAGGCAATTCAGTAAGTCTTTTTACTCTTCCCACCATTCCAGGAGAGAGTGCACTTCATGCTGCATTAATTTGTTATTACAAGAAGGAAAAACAAGGAATACATTAACAAGAAAGGGTACCCCTTGTTATAGGAGGATGAGAGCGACAAGAGAAAGATTAGTCAACCTGCAGTATATCTCTTTCTTTGCATTTTGAACAGTGCCTTGTAACTACGCGCATCCATTCTCTTCCTTTTCAAGCCAACCGAAGTTGCACCGTTCTCCCTGCTAGTGTTATATCTTTCAGATTCCATTATCAGCTCCTTCACACTTTTCTCTTTTTTTTCCTTCTTGACACTAGATGAATCGGATCCTATTCCTAAGTAACTTGATCTTGAAGAGCTAGATGGGGTATGTTTCTTACCCCTGTCAGACCTTCTTAAAGGGCTCGGAGAATTTGGTTTCTTAATTAATGCAGCTCTCCTCTTAACAGTTGGCGGGGTTGGTGACTGCTTCTCAAGACGCTTCGACTTCCTTATACTTGATGGGCTTGAAGCAGCTTGCTTTGTTTCTCGACTTGACCTTCTTACACTGGACCCATCTGTCTTCCCAGAGCCAGAACTTAATGAACCTTTATCAGACTGTTTATTCTTTGATTTATTGCTCTCAGTATCCTTATTTTTCCTCCCAGACCGAGTTTCACTAGCCATCCGTTCAGCTGTGAACAACAAGCCATAAATTAAGTCAGATTATTCTTGTAGTACCCATTATCCACAGAATAAACAACAGGAAACTAGTGATCCCCTGATGACGATTAAAAAAGATAACATATGAAGAGCATGATAGCGATCACCATCCCTTAATCAGATATATATAAATTACTGAAGTCTGCAGAAATATGCCATATGTAACAGTCTAAAAAAAAATAGTTATCCTGTGAAGCATTTCATTCAGTTGGACCAGTTAAACAACTTTCCCCAACCACACCAGTTCACCTACATGCAGTGGTGGACCGACAATTTTTAGGCATCTACTATATACACTAAAAACAATTCTGACCTTGTATATACTGTGTAATTTTCGAGTGAAGGGGTTTGGATAAACCACCCTTGCGACCTCCCCCCCAAATCTTTGCCCATGCCTACATGCCGTATTCTTCAAAACAAGGACAAATTACTCACTTCCTACATCCAAATACTTTCTTCCATAAAAATTAGCTTTAAACACGAATGCCTGAATTCATTGTTCTAAATCAATACAGTCTGACCTACAAGACAAGGTTTGACAGCAACAACAGTAATCAATCAAAACACATGGATTTCTTTTCTTCTTCCTAACATTAGTAAAGAACAGTACTACAATAGCATTTGCATGTAAACTGTATGGGGTGGGCCCATCACACTATGGGATGTAAGTTTCCAATTCATCATTTCTTGAATGATGAATTTTTTCTACAAAGTTACCCTTTTCTCAAAAAAAAAACAGCATTTGCATGTAAATTCTGAAAGAACATAACAATAATAACAACAGTAAACCGTAGTATCGTTAAACCCCATATCAGGATTTAAAACTATAGTCTCAGGTGAAAATATAGAAATAATTATCAATATTTTATCTAATTCACGTATTATCCCAAAAGCCAACTTCTGAGGATTGAAATAAAACCCAAAAAAAAAAAATTACACCTTTAAAACAAATTCCAATTTGTGCAAAATGTATCACATATTATAATAATATGATTGGAACAAAATCAAATATCAGGGGTCTAAGATTAGCTCAATTTCAAGAACCCGATTCCACTCAGACAGACAATGTAAGAATTACACCTTCAAACAAAATTCCAACTTGTCACAAAATATATCATATTAACACCCAATATTCCGATTATTCACATTAAAATCAGATTAGAAGAAACACCATAACTGAAAAGTCACTTACAGAACAATGCATGAGGTTACTAGCATATTTTTTTCATGCCCCTATGTACACCAAATCAACTGTTGGACCACAAACAATTTACCTAATGACTGAAGAAAAAAAAAATTTACCTCAAAAAACCCTAAATCCTTCACAACCTGAAACAAGAAAAGTTTCAGTCAAATTGCTCTGAACAAAACCCTAGTTTCAACCTGTAAACTGAAATTTGTCGTCCGAATCAACAATTCGACATTATAGTACGAAAGGATTTCTCCTCGAAATCAACGAGTCCCTTAAGCTGCTGGGCATAAAGAGAAGAAAATAGTACACAACAGAAACCGAAAATAGCAAAGGGTAAAAAGAACTATGGGCGTGTGTTGCTAATTCCAACTTTGATCCCATTAAAAACGTGGAAGTGGGACCCCAATCGAAATATGTGCATTTAGCCGAGGGCATTTATGTATTTTCCTTACTATTAAAAGTGGAAAGTCTCAAAGTTAAAAATAAAATTACTTATGCTATAAATTAAAATGTTATAAAATATTTAATTATTTAAATATAAAATTGTATCATCTATAATCTATATTAATATATAATAATTAATAATAATGCTAATAATAACAATTACATTTAGCTTAAATTAATAATTTCAAAAATCTCTACATAAATTAAACGTTTCCTTTTTTCCCATAACTTCTTTCTATAACTTCTCCCATAAATATAATTTATGTGGATAAAGTATTATTCTTTATGATGTACATGAGTAAATAGATTCATGTCTTTATTAGGGAGTGTTTTAATTTCAATGTAGAACATTTTGGTGCGAATTCAAATTTAATCGAAATTCAAAATGAGCATCAAATATCGAGTAGAAAAAAAAATAGATGCATGCATACGGAAAAGGTAATATTCCTATAACTTCTTATTTATTACTCCCTCCATCCCTAATTAATTACTTGTCCATTTTTGAATTGACACACTAATTAAGAAAACAATTAATGACATAGTGAGTTTATCATTTTACCCCTGTTAATTATGAAGTGAATGAAAAGTTCTATATTTTTCAAAGTAATTAATCATTTAATTGAGGGTATAATGGGTAAAAAAAATTGTTCTTTCTTGATTTGTCAAAATGGACAAGTAATTAGAGATAACTATAAAAGGAAAAATGGACAAGTAATTAAGGACAGAGGGAGTATGATTATTGACATGTCATGTTAAACATCACTTTAAAATTTATATTTTTATATAATAAGAAAGGAAAAATTTAGCTAACATTATTTCAAAGTCTCTTCTCCTCGTTCAATTCATTATTAAAGGTTCTTTCAGTGTGTTTTCTGATAGAATTAGTTACTAAAACGTTTTAGGGTTGGTTTACAAACTATCTATGTGTGTGAGAGAGAATTCTATTTTTGCTTGTCGGCACATGAAAATTTGTTTTGTAATGATATTCGAGTGAAATTTTCAATATAAAAGAACAGTATAGTGTATTAAATTTCCTCTACAAGCGAGGTTTGAAAGACGCACATTGATAATTCCCTCTTGATTGTCATTAAAGAATGGCTCTAGTTTTATTAATTTAAACTCATTAATACTTACATGATAAAAACTTGAAATTTCTCAAATTTGTGCTCACGAGATCACTAATTTCATCATCTTCTGCATGTACTTTTTACATGGTTTCTTAATTTTAATTTATTTTCTATTCTTCATTTATTTATTATTTTTCTCTTCTTCTTTTTTTTGCTTTAGATGTTCACATTAATAACACATACTTAATTACCTATTCAATTGTTACACTTTAATATACATAACTCTCATCTTTTCATATTCCTAACCTCCAAATATTTTCTTAAAATTTTTAATATATCTTTTGGTATTACTTCATTTTTTATCTTTATAAATTTATTTATTTTGTTTCATGAGACCCTTAACCAAGGTTATCATTTTTATTCTATAGTTAAGTAATGATTCTATATTTCTTTTTTTCATCTATATTGTAGTGATTAAAAACTTAAAGAAAGATGTGTAATTGTGTATATTGTATTTTTTTTCTCTATTTTTTGTGTGTATTCTCTCTATTAGACTTCTTTAATTTAATTTTTTATGAATTTCTAATTGTCGTAACTTTTTATTTTTATTTGGGCACAAATTAGTCATTTGTGACTTTATTGTAAGTTTGCTAATTACTAACCAAAGTTCAAAATATACAGTTCGTTGTTTAAAATGAATTAATTTTAAATACTAAAATGTGTCCCTTATTTGGCCTTTCTTGTCACACTTTTAAAGATTTACTAGTTCTCGAACATGTGTGTTGTACGTGTATTTTACGCTTAATAGTATAAATATTTTAAAAGTTAAAGTACGTGAATTAATTTTTTTAGATGTCATATGAAAATGTGAAGAAAACAACTACATTTATATTTTAGAACTGCTTTTTAGTACATTAATTCTTATTTTATAAGGTACATAATATATGATGTTCGTTGTTGGTTCATATCTTTGTAAACGATTTTCAATTTATTCAACCATACATGATTCATTCAAGGGTAAATAACAATGTTGTGTTATCAGGTATATAGGAACGGTATAAGAATGTGAACATTTATTGGGCAAAATATTAATATAAGGAAAGAAGAAAGATAGAAATAATTAATGTAACGGAAAAGGACCTAAAATATCCTCGAAGTATTGAAAATGGAACACAACAACCCCTCATCCACCTATTGGCTCCCAAATACCCTCCCCATCCACCTATTGGCTCTCAAATACCCACATCCACCTTTGGGTCCAGTTTTAGCCACTTCATTAACGGAGCACCATTTAAAATAATTAAATAATCTTTTTTAATTACGTGACACTCAACCATTGATTGCAATTTAATTATTTTAATATAATTTTTAAATCCACCCATTTTTTAACTAAACCCGCCCCAATACTTATTAAATCCGCCCGCCCCAATACAAAAAGAACCCAACTAATAAAAAAGAACCCTAAAACCTTTGTTCCCAAATTTACACTACATTTCCCCAACCCTAAAACATGTATTACAACTCAAAATTATGTGTCTCATCCTTTAATGTCGTCCTGCCTGGAAGATACAATTGAAAAGCCTTCCATAAGTTTTTTTCTACCACCTGTGATGTGCTGATGATATAGTATAATTACATTGCAGATGGGATGATTTCTCTTGCAAATAAGTTGGGGAAATGGAGTGTAAACTTGGGAACGAGGTTTTAGGGTTCTTTTTATTAGTGTTTTTTTTGTATTGGGGCAGACGAGTTTAGTTAAAAATGGGTGGGTTTAAAATTATATTAAATAATTAAATTGCAATCAATGGTTGAGCGTCACGTAATTAAAAGGATTATTTAATTATTTTAAATGGTGCTCCATTAATGAAGTGACTAAAATTGGACCCAAAGGTGCATGGGGAGGGTATTTGGGAGCCAATAGGTGGATGGGGAGGTGTATTTGGGAGCCAATAGGTGGATGGGGATAGTTGTGTACCATTTTCAATATTTCGAGGATATTTTAGGCCTTTTTCCGTTAATGTAATAACTAACAGAATTCATAATGTTATAACTAAAGGATGTAAAAGGGTGTGAATAACATTTGCAATAATCAGTAATGACTAAGGGAATTTATAATGCCATAACTAAAGAATTAAAGTGCAATAACTGAATTTCTTATTAGTTTTGTATTTACTTAAAGAAATAGGACTTCTAGTTAATTTCATTGTTTATTTAGATAGTTAATAATAGTTTAATTTAGTGTAGGGGCAAACTAGTAATCCAACTTTACACTTTAAAGCTTTCCATGTATTGCACATTTATTTCACATTAACTTGATGATACTTTCGTGACATATATGATACTTTAATTTAAATATAAATACCTACATATATATATATCTTAGATTGGTCCGACTCGTAATTCACGTCTGACCCCGTGTTCAATAGCCCGACCGTAGTGATATTAATTGTGGTTACATTCATAAGTAGCTTGGTCCATCTTTATTCCATTTCATATATGTATGAGGATCCGCATAGCCCTCGATTTATGTGTTATTTATCCATTCCTACTTTTTGTATGCCAATGTTGGTGACCAAGGACTTGTAGTATCTCTCTAGATCTGGCAAAAGCGAAAGACCCCCTAACATAATTCGAATGGAGGCTGACCGCTGAGCCCACTCTGGCCTCGCGGGGCGGGCCCCTGTGGTTGCGAGCTGGAGCTGCCATAGCTTATGGCTATAGCAATGGGAGGGCCCCAGCAGAGAGAAAAGTCAGGATAACGAGCGCTCCGCCCGCCAAGCGGGCGGCGGGAGCAGCGGGCAAGTGCTTGGTAAGCCAACAGCCCAGTGAACCGGGCGGGGCACTCGAAGAAAGGGGGGCACACTGAGCAAGTACGAGAAATTGGCCCCGCTCCGCTTTCTTAAAAGCAAGGACCACTACGGGAGGTCAAACCAAGGATCTATGGAAGTGGGGGCTCGTCCCCGGTCAATATTGGATCAAACAATAGGGGGCCGTAGCACTGACCTCTTTTTTTTATTGATTCAATACAATAGGGGAAAAGATCGTACAGTTCCCTACCGAGACAAACTCTCAACGGATCCTCCGCGCGCTGGGAATACCTCTTCCGTGCGTCTTTCTCGTGGCGGGAACAGAACAACAGGGAAAGACCCGGCCCAGGGCGAGCTTTATTTATTTAAGAGAGAATGGGGAGTGAATCGAATTCCGTTTCCGTTCTTTGGGGGCTTTCGGGCCCCTCTCGATCTTTTTCGTAGTTGAGAAGGGGGAAGGAGTCTAAATCAATGGACATTAATGAACCATCATTGATGGACGTTGCACATGACACGATCAATTCGACTCAAGGTCCGGCGCTAATAGAAGTTGCTTACTTTCCTAGTAGCGAAGGAGAGGGCAGGGCTTTTTTCGTAGTAATAGTGGGCCGGTCTCATGAGATCTATGCCGGCCGTCGGAATCAAACGAAGGTCGAAGGACCATTCGATTCATTAAGGGGCATAGCGGCGCCCTCGCCCGGCGCCATTTCCGGACCTAGCAGCAGACGGGCGGGCCGTGCCTGAATTCAGACCGGACCAGACTCTTCTTTGTTTGAGCTGCTCCCAGGCACGCAGGCCGAAGATCTCACTTGTCCTGGACAAGTACGTAGAGATCTTCGTGGGACCGTGGAGGGAGTCTCAATCGATCTTTTCTAGGATTCCTTATCACGCCACACATGGAGATCTTTCCATTGATAGATCAGAGGGTC
Organism: Solanum tuberosum; assembly: GCF_000226075.1. Lineage (NCBI taxonomy): Eukaryota > Viridiplantae > Streptophyta > Magnoliopsida > Solanales > Solanaceae > Solanum > Solanum tuberosum. The sequence continues at coordinate 977,456 of NW_006239171.1, forward strand.
CTCCCTTGAACAAATTCTTAAAGGTTAGGTTACTACCTGCTTCTACGGAAGAGGTTTACTTTGTACCGCCCGGAGGTCATATAGATCGGAATCCGGAGCGATAAGAACGAAAGGGTTGGTGTGGCCACAGCTACAACTACTGGCGCTTCAAAAGGCTTAGATTCTAAGGGCGCTACTGAAAGCCTTTTTTTAGGTCCTGTAATAGGGAGGTGTAAGCCTCGAAAGCCTTTGGTACTTCGGTAGGGCGAGCAGCCCTTAAACCAAAAAAAAGGGAGTCTCTGACTTCCTTCCCCTATTTTTTTTATGCATTTCATTCTCTATTTGGCCCGCTTCAAACAAAATGAGAAAAAAGGGTCCGGTCAATAGCATAGCTCTTTCTTTCCCCGGTCTCCTTTCGAAGGAGAGGCCTTCACATTCCTAATCCGGTAGGGTCGGACGGCTTTCTTTGCCCCAGCTTGGCGAATCGCATCCCCGCACAACGACATTCTTTGTTTGTGCGCCCCTTACCGTTCTCGCTCAGTCTTTCAACGGCTGGGAAGGCAGTCGTAGAAACGAAGCCTATCGCCACGCCGACCATCAAATACGAGACTGGGCCCCTTCTCAAAGATTTGATGGAATGGCCCACCCCACCCAAGAGCGCTTATGTCATAGGGGAACTCATGGCTGGAAACAATCCTTATGGTTTGTTTTGATATCCGGTAGGAATAAAAAAAAAAAAGTCCAGGTTGGTTGGTGAGCCTAGTGATAGGAGACTATCTAGCTTGGTTCGGAGAGCACTTGTTGGGTTAAATATTTTTTGGTTGCTAAATGTTACGGCCTAAATGCTGAACTATTGACCCTACTTGTTCGGATGGGTGTTCACCCCAAAGTGTTCCCGGACCGCATGCATACATCCGTAAGTAACTTAGTGCAACATGGAAAATTTCATTGAGAGGAATCAGCAAAGAAAAGAAAAACGGGTCAACAACACCAACATGTGTATTTGAGAGATTGTCCTCTTGGGCGGCCGAGAGTGTTATGTAAAAAGGACCAAGGAGGATCCTATCCTAAAGGAGAAGGAGGAGGAGTAGGAGCTAGCCTTAGGGGCGGAATCTATTCTAAAATACAAAAATGAACGAGTTATTAGAAGCTGTCGCGCCTTTTGTGACAGGTTTACAAGAAACTTTGAGCGGGAGACAAGGGGCGAACCCGCAGGTTCCCGATGCCCTACCTGAAGCCCCATCGCAGGGTCCCCATTTTCCTCTACCCGAAATAGTTGGGCAAGAAAGGGGGGAACCTTTTTTCATAAGAAGAAATGAAAGTATGGAGGCCTCTATGCTCAATCGAATAAGAAAGCTCGAAAGGCAAAATAGCCTTTTTCTGCTTTCTAAAGCAAAAGGGGAGTATTGGTCAGAAGTAAAGACCACACTCCACAATTGTGGCTCTCAGAAAGAGTATTACAGGTTACTGTGTTTCGAGAACAGAGATCTGCAAATCAGGGAGAGAAAACATTCATGTTTTTTTCTCTTTCAAGAGATTCTTTCTCGGAATCGTGCCTTGAGGGGGGATGCTGCCAATCCTACCGAGGACTTTATGGATTTCTTTTCCGGGAAGCGAGAGGTACTGGACAAAAACCCCGAATGGGGCCCGGTAGAGAAAGACATAAAGGAAATCGAGTTCGTTGAGCAAGTAAAACTCGATCTTGCAGCACGCGGGCACGAGTCTCCCTATATAAAGCAAATTCTTGGGTTAGGGTGAAATCCGGAGATCTACGAAGGAACGCTAGCTATATGCTTAACACATGCAAGTCGAACGTCTACGAAAAAGCTGTCGTAAAGTTTCGTTCTTCGTTCCTCTCCTCTTGGTCGAGTTACTTCGTTCCTATTTCTTGCTTTTTTTTCCGGTATGCCGCTCTGTCATTGTCTGATTTTTGGTTGTCTGATCACACTCGAAATTATGTATCTACTTATCGTATTTTTACCCCTGCTCGGTAGTTTTGTAGCAGGTTGTTTCGGACGTTTTCTAGGAAAAGAAGGAACCGCTATAATAACCACTACGTGCGTTTCATTCTCTTCGATCTTCTCTTTGATTGCTTTTTATGAAGTCGCACCGGGAGCTAGTGCTTGCTATCTAAGAATTGCTCCATGGATCTCATCGGAAATGTTTGATGCTTCTTGGGGCTTCTTTGGCGACCGTGAAGTCACCGGATGAATTGCCGAGTAAATAGATCAGATCCGGACGCGGCTGTTGCTCCGCGGCGATACGGACTCGACCCGCTCCTACCCACTCCGGGGTACCATAGCATGTCGGGAATAAGGGGGGACATACTGGACGTAACCACTCCCTTGGTTGGGGGCTGTGCCGCCCTGCCTTTCGATCGATACACAGTTGAGGAGGCCGATCACGAACGCTACAGGTGTGGGAGCGATCCTGGTCAGGGAAGGCTAAGACGGCGCCTCGCATATGGGTAGCAAGAGGGCGCTTATGCCCCGACGGTGGGGCCTTATGGGGAAGGGCCCAGCCCAATAGGGACAGCACACCCCCCACTCCAAGCGCACCTCTGTATCGACTGAATCACTCTTTTGGTCTAGTCGGTGGAACCGGTGAACCACGCGAGCTGGTTAGATGCGTGGGGCAGAGGGCTCGTAGTACCCCCTTTGATTGATCCAGCCTTTTCTTCGCTTCGGTAGTGAATCACCTACTAAAGGGGCAGGCCTGCACGCCTTATTTGAGACTACTAAGGCAGGCGGTGGACTCTTTCATTAGGTAAGGGAAGAAGGGGCCTAAGCACGGCAGATGCCGTACACTTGAGTGGCAAAGGAAAGCGAGACCTTACCTTTTTTTCCAGGCCTGTTCGGACATACGGTTCCCGCGGAAGATCAAGTTGGTGAGCCGTGTGATGGGAAACCTTCCCGCACGGTTCGGAGAGCACTGAATTAGAATGAGAGGTTTACCACCACATCATTGCATGCAAGGGGAGCTCGCTCGATTCGCAGATTGGTCCGACTCGTAATTCACTTCTGACCCCGTGTTCGATAGCCCGACCGTAGTGATGTTAATTGTGGTTACATTCATAAGTAGCTTGGTCCATCTTTATTCCATTTCATATATGTCTGAGGATCCGCATAGCCCTCGATTTATGTGTTATTTATCCATTCCTACTTTTTGTATGCCAATGTTGGTGACCAGAGATAACTCTCTTCAATTATTCCTGGGATGGGAGGGAGTAGGTCTTGCTTTTATATATATATATATATATATATATATATATATAAAGATTGACATGTAATAAATATGTTTATATCATAAAAAATAGCAATTAAATAACAATTAAAATTAAACTAATACACCCTTCAACCCGGTGTCATTATAAATTATATGAATTTTCTTCAACTAAAATACATAAATATTATAAAAGAAGAAGTAAATAAGTAAAGCGAAAGGAAAATGTATATATAGTAGTAACTATTTTGAAGCAAACTTTCTGATAATCTCAATCACATAGATAGCATTGTAAATAAAATCATTCTATGTCTTGAGCATCAACAAAACGACTCGTGACAATTTTCTGACTCACGAGAAGTTCAGTAATTTTTTAAAAATATATTCAAAAGCATATATTTGCATCGCAAGAGAAATTGTTAACAAAAACAAATGAATCTAAACTACTTCCACGTTAGTTTCATATATTGGAACATGATATACAACTATATATATTAAGCAAAAAAAATGATTATTATATCACCAAAAATTATTTCCCTCAAGTACTCGAGTTCTAAAATATACCCTCTTAGGAGAGAATGATTTACTTCATCAGAATAGTGGTAATGCAAATTCCACTGATCTTCAAACTCACTCAATGATAATAAATCATACTAAAAATTTAAACTGCAAGAAGAAGAAGATTAGAAAAAAATTGTTGTTGAAAATGAGAGGAAATTCCTATATTTATTGTGCCTTATTTGAAAAGTCATGACCTTTTGAAAAAGTGACAATCCTTTGGAAAAGTCACAACTTAGCGAATAAGTCACAACTCTTTGGAAAATTCACAACTCATTTGAAAGTCACAACTCTTTGGAAAAGTTACAACTTATTGAAAAAGTCACAACTCATCAGAAAATTCACAACCCTTGGAAAAGTCATAACCCTAGGTAAAAGTCACAACTTATCAAAAAAGTCACAACCTTTCTAAAGAATATATGTTATTCAAACAGCTATAGATGGGTGTTTTAAATTAGGGGCATTATAGTAATTTGACATTTTAGTTAGGGAGTTCATGTTTTTAAGGTAATATATAGAATAGATAGAAAGATTTGTAAGTATTGCATTTTATTTTCATTACACGAATCTATAAATACTTACATGGGAGCCACGTGCTAACACACATGCCCAGAAACTAGTTTAATAAAGGGCATACATAATACCTAAGTATGTCCTTTAACTTGACATCAACTCACATTTATGTCCTCCAACTTTGTGTGTGCACAAGTAAACACTTAAACTTGTATAAAATTGAACAAATAGACACACACATCTTATGTGACATCCTACATGACAATTTCCATCATACGTGATACCCTATGTGTATTATGTCGCATAGGACTCATGTGTCTACTTGTTCAACTTTATACAAATTAAAATGTCTACTTATGTACACTCAGAGTTGGCAGACATAAATATGAAGTGAAAGTAAGTTAAATGACATATTTATGTATTATGCCTTTAATAAAAAAAGTTGAAATCATGAAAATGGAAAAGACAAAACATAAAAGGGAAAAGAAATTTATCGGATAAGGAACGAGAAAGGAAAGAATTGAGAACTGAAAATGGGAAGTGAGGAGTGATAGGGTCTCTTTATTTCAGTAGAAACTTTAATTCTGAAAAAGTCTATTATAACTATTGAGAATAGTAATCCACGTATTCGATATTATTTATATATAAAATATAATTTTCCCTTAATCGTTCCATTCTTCATGCTTCTAATGTAAAATAATAACAATAATAATAATCATTATTGTTACTCCCTTAATTTTAATCTACTACTTTAATGTACGTGTTTGCATGTATATGCGTTAATTATATATAAATATTTTACATAAATATTACTAATTAGTGACGGACACAAAATTTTCATTCAGGGAATTCGAATATAAGAAGTAAATTTGCGAAAAGGTTGATTAAAAGGAGCGTAATGGTGAAAGACAAGATAATTTTAACTCGTTTGGTCACGTTTCATTTAACATTTCTTCCTACTTATGTGTTGCTTCATCGAACCTTTTTAAAATCTATTGTGCTTTTAGGAAAACAAATACAGTAGTTATTTTTGAGTTGTGGCAAAACTTCTTTTCAAAAGCTGAAAACATAATTTTCTCCAAAAGCACTTTTGAAAATTTTGGCCAAGCACAAATTTGATCTCTAATATTGACGAGAAAAAAATTTGAATTTATTAGTCAAACATGAAATGTTAATCTACAAAATAATTTTTTGAATAAAAGGTACTCCTCATAATAACAAATTATATAAATTTGGCCAATCCCCTAAAAAAAAATAGTGACCTTCTCTAATTCCATAGTATATTTAATATGAAAAAAATATATTAAATACATATTACATCCAAAGAATAAAGAAGTGCATACATCTCGCACTGGAGTATTCAATATCAAATAGCATAAATTGCATTTATATAAACATCATAATACATACCAAGCCAATTAAATGTGTACGTATTTTGAGAATAGTAAACCATGTATTCGAAATTATTTAGATCTAAAAGATAATTTTTACCTTGCTCGTTCCATTCTTCATACTTCTAAATATAAATAAAAATAAATTAATAATAGTAATTCATTATTGTTACTTCCTCCGCTTCAAAACTTACTAGTTTAGTATATGTGCTTTGCACGTATGTACGTTAATTAAATAATATATATGTAATGAATAAATAGTTACGTTTGTAAATGCAATTCATATTACTGAGTACACAAAATTTAAAAACTACATAAATATTACTGACGCATATTATCAAATTTATAAAAATGTGTTATTTCCTATTCTTATCCATTTATATAATATATTGTTCAACAGTTTTTTATAACAATATATCCAATATGATTTCATACAATTGGATATGGAGATGACAGAGTGTACACAAACTTTACCTCTATTTCAGTAGTAGAGAGATTGTTTTTATAGATCCTTGACTAAAAAAAAATAAAAAATCCAAGGAAATCCAGACTAAGAAGTAATATGAGTACAATAAATTACAAATAGTAACAATAACAATTGATAGTAACACGAAAATAACTACAACAAATAATATGACAGTCATTAAAGTATAAGACACAAATTATAATAGAAACCGAAGGACCATAAACTATAGGAGAAATCCTTCTTGACACCCAATATTGACCTTCATGTAACTCACCCGGGCTGTTATTTACTATTCTTTTTTCATTTCAATGTGAAAGATTTAATAAACAACTATGGAGAAGGTACACTCACTAATTGATTAGTATTATCTCATTTCCTCAAATAATGGTCCTTTATTATTTTTCAATTGCACTTCTTTTCATGTGAAAGACAAAAAAAGTTACTGTTAAACAAATGGTACAAGCTGAAAGTATATACTCCCTCCGTCCCATTTTATATGAGGTACTTTGACTCGGCACGGAGTTTAAGAAAGAAATGAAGACTTTTAAAACTTGTGGTCCAAAATGAATGATAGAAATTTGTGTGACTGTAAATCATTTCATTAAGGGTAAAATAGACATTTTATAGTTAAATTGTTACTTTATATAGAAATGTGTCATTCTTTTTGGAACTGACTAAAAAGAAAAGTGAGTCACATAAATTGGGACAGAGGGAGTAATTAGTATTTATTTCTTAATTTCCTTTACTTATCATTTTATTATTCAATAAATCATACATTTTCGTTATTTTCTAACTTATATTCATAATTTACAACAACAACAATATATCCAGTAAAATTTCACAAGTGGAGTCTGAGAGGGTAGAATGTACCCAAACCTTACCACTACCTCTTGGAGGTAGAGATTCTATTTTTGAAAAACTCTTGGCTCAAGTGCAACAAATCCAAGTTCAAAGAAAACAGAAACAATGAGAAAAACATATCAAGTAACAACAAAAATAGTGTGATAATGAAATATAAAAACAAGAACTACAATAATACTAGTATAACAACAATGGCAAATAACAACCACCCTAAATAAAATAATACTACACTACCCACTAACATTTTATCATAATACGTCACTATTACAAACATGCCCTTCAACGGCAATAAAATACAACATTAGTGACAATAATATTCGCCTCTATAGCATGTACCAGCCAATGGTATTTGGCCGGCAATGCCGAGGTCGGCAAAGGCTTTCGTGGCCATTGTGCGAAATGCTGGTAATAGGTAGCATGCATTGCCGCTAAAAATCATTAGCTTTTACTGCAATTATGTGCGGCATTTATATTAGCTACTAAAGCTAATTCCTAACGGCTAACTAGAGTGTTTTAGCATCCATTCTTTTAGACAGTAAATCAATATAAATAGCCGCTAAAAGTTAGTAGTTATAACGACAATTTTCTATGGCGAATAATGGCTGCAATATCCCTTCCAAAAAAATGTCTTAGTTTTCCCTTTTAACGTCGATTTTTATGGCAGGTAAATTCAATAAAATTGCCGCTAATAGTTGACATCTTTAATGGCAATTGTTTGAAGGCAATACTAAAAGATAAAATTGTTTAGCCGCCATTAATAATAATACTACATTTATCTAGATTAGTAACGACAAAGTTTAGCAAATACTAAAAAAATATTACTATTAATTCATAAAATAAAATATATCACATAAAATCTAGACAAATAAAAGGAAGTACTAATTCAAAATATGAATGCCACACTTATAAAATCTTATATTGTTCCTACTAATATATTGAATAATATCTTCAAATTATTTTCGCAACTATTCTTCATATTGATATCTCTGACATGTAAAATTTGTGAACTTCATATTGTAAGACCTGAAATAAGAAAATAAATGTGTCAAGAGATCAAAAGTATATAATATATAAAACATCGCATGTAGTGTGAGTGTGTGACTAATTGGACAAATTACAAGCAAGAAGCATCCAATAACAAGATATCATATTCTCTCAGAAAATATAAAAAAGGCATGGAGGCAGAAGATGCTACAGTTGAAGTTCATCAAATTAGGGAAGCAAACCACTCATAACAAAGGTCAACTAAATGAGCAATCAGAAAAGGCGAGAAGTGAATTGTAGTGTGCGCTGAAAAGGATTTGCTAGTTCAGCAACTCATCCAAAGGAATCTATCCAACAACTTGTCCGAGAGAATTATGTGTCCAACTACTAGAGAGAATTGCAGAGAATATATGTGTGAAGTAGTAAAGTTGAAACCAGCCGCAATTATAGCTTGTGCTCGAGCTTTAGTCGATGTAGATGGGCTGTAACTAATCGCTGAAAGGAGATGATCTACAAGTGAGTTTGCTAATGTTCTTAAAGTAGAAATTTAACTTAGGAATTCTAAAGCAACAACTAATTGCTAAAAGTAGAAGTGTTACTACAACTCATACATTAAATAGTCAATAATAAGAGTTCCTCGACAATATATTTAGCATTTAAATTTACTGATTTATATTCCCTATTTTCTTGACAACAAAGAAAGAGGATTATACAAACACACAACTAACAGAAATATAAAAGGATGGAAAAAAAGAAGATAACACATCCATATAGCGACGCAACCGACACAATAATAAAATTCATGTCCATTGATAGAAATTTAGCTATTTCCTTAAGTTTTGAAATGTTTCCTTTAGTTGTGTGTTTATTGTCACCTTAACTATAATCAAATTGAGAAACTCAACAACAATATAGTAAAAACATAAAAACACCCCACATAGCTTATTTGATTAAAGCCCTTAAGCTCAAATCTTTCTTCTCTGAAAATAAAAGCTGATATTAGTATTATGAAACCACTGTAGAAAATGAACACACGTAAAAACTTCCAAGTAGCTTATGTGATTGAAGTTCTTAAACTCTATGTTCTATAATAATAGGGGCTGAATTTAGTATTATGGAACTACCGGAGAAAATGAACACACTTAAAATATATTTTTTCTCTATTAACTGGAAGAAAGTTACAAAGTACGTCAGGATAAAAATAAAGCCACTTCAAACCTCGATTCTGTATATAGTTAGGAAGCAACTAATTGTTGAAAGTAGAGATGATACATGTGGTTTTCTAATGTTCTTCAAGTAGAAATTTCACTTAGGAATTCCAAAGAAGCAAGAAATTTTCTGTGAGGTAGCTAATCTTCTTAAATAAATGTTGAAGGAGATTAAACTATTTTTGTCTCGGAGATTTGCTAGTCTAATTGTCGGATAAATCTGCAGTAAACAAAGTATTGAAACAGTGTAATAAGATAAGTCGTCGTTATAGCTCTTTCTCGAGCTTTATTGGTGTAACTGGGATGCAACGAATTGCTGGAAGTAGTGGATCTGCAAGTTATTTTACAAATGTTTTTCAAGTAGAAATTTCACTTAGCCATCCTAAGACAACAACTAATTGCTAAAAGTAGAAATTTCACTTAGCTATTTCCTTAAGTTTTGATCTGTTTCCCTTAGTTGTGTGTTTGTTTTCAGCTTAACCATAATCATATTGAGAAACTCAACAACAATATAGTAAAAAATTCCCATGTAGCTTATGGGATTGAAGTCCTTAAGCTCTACTTCTCTCTTCTGTGAAAATGAGGGCTGAATTTAGTATTATGAAAGTACTAGAGAAAATGAACACACTTGTAACATTTCTCTTCTCTATTAATTTACAGAATGTTACCGACACACTTTATTTACTCTTTAATTTATATTAATCTAAAAATAGGTTAATATATATATTTTCATATTTTAAAAGAGATATAGAAAATACAAAATTATTGCAATGGATAAGAAACAAGATAATCTAATGAAAGAATATAAAAAATTATGATAAAACAAAACGAAATGAAACAAAACAAAAAAGAAACTAACAAAGTAAAAAATAAATAGTTAATAGGAGAAAAAGAAAGAGAAAAAGGAACAAAAAAGAAAATATTCTTAATTGTTAGGAAGAAAGAAATCAAAAAAATTAAGTCTTTAATCATTATTTACCTCATATTTAGTGTTTTTATTGTCGTTTTTGAGCATGAATTTTATGAATTATTCTCACGTTGTGTATTTTATTTGTAGGATTAAATTGTTGTGGAGATGAAGAAATTTGAAGCACAAATAAATTAAAAATATAAAATCTTATAAGGAAATCAAGCAGACAACTTAATTGATTAAATTAAGTATTATATATTAAAACACACACATGTAATCTTATGTGGGGCATGCAATGTAATTTTTTTGTGCCGACTGAACACATTTAAAATTATTAAAGGATGGGGTATGTGAGAATAAAATTTTAAATTTCTAGTCTATTTAGTGTACTTTTCCTTTTAATAAACTCAGTCATGTACAATTATTCTCAAATCACACAAGAGATATAAAGCTCACTAAAAAATTCCGATGCGACAAATTCGAATGAAAAACATTAACAAAAATAATTGATCTCTGGCCTTCCTATGAGATACCATCTGTTGCACCAATAGAACCATCCTTACGAGTAACACAAACATAGTTAATGCAAAGCTCAAACAAAAAAATATGCTCTTACATGTGTACAACTATTCTTCTTGATACAATATTATGTTAATAACGATATACAATTTGAAAAATGCTATAAATGTGTCCAAAAATATTAGAGGCCACAGTTTTTATGGAAAACTATTATATAATTTTATGACATGAACTTTGAAAAAGAAAATAAATATATCAGAAAAAACAATCAATAGACAGATGGTGTCCAACTTTTTTCTATATTACATCTATGAAAGAAATTATTAAAAAAAAAAAAGCCCTTCTTAGACATGCAATAATTCACATGATAAAATCAACAAATTCCTAAAATTATTCCAATAAAGGCAAAAATTCCTAGTAAATAACTAATCATATATATATATATATAAAAGAGAACCTTAGGCCTGCCTACGTGGTGCCACCACAAACCATAATTCACTTTTAATTTATTTATTTCATATATCATATATATATATATATATATATATATATAT